>NC_058405.1:112465652-112765652 GCF_002201575.2 Neomonachus schauinslandi | reverse complement strand
ATATCTTATTTATGACTATTTACTGAAACCTTCACTTTAGCCTCTGATTAAATTTATCCAGAAACTATACTCTCTATTTTGTATACAAAGCATTACTCTACTGGGGGCAGACTGCCTGTACAAAAACAGAGGTAATAGTTTTAGATCTATAAATAAACCAGCTTTAAAATGCAATTCATATTTATGGACAATCATATAAGTGACTTATGAATGTAGAAAGTCTCAATTAAAATCCTCAACATTGTTGACTCATTCTTTTGTTTAGACTAACAATTTTTTACAGATGATATGCAAAAAATAATTCCCATGTTACAGATTGAGTTCCACCGCAGTGGTAGGGGCAACCAGATGATTTTGAAGGTCTGGTAATTTTTATAAAACAAGATTACCAATCAGTTGTCATATGAAGAATTCATGAATTTTGTGAAAAGAAACTGCCTAGCATTTTATAGTTAAAGAAAGCATATGGACTGAATCCTAGAGGAATTTAATTGTAAAATGAAACCTGAAGACAAGAATTCCTGAATTCTATTAGAGTACTCTACTCTAGATACTTTAAAAACATTTCCTCTCAATCAGTCAGTTGAGTTCTTCCCTTCAGTTGTAGCTCTTTAATTAACTTTTGGGAGTAATAATTAATATAAAAAATAGTTACAAGTCTTACGGCACAGATAAAGCTCAAAAGATTGGAAGCAGGTGGGAAATTTAATGTGCAGCCTCAATGCCACCCCCAGGCAGGAGCAGCTGGAGACTAACCTAAAAATTACAAGTAAACTGCACATTGAGAAGGGAGCTACAGAAGGAGGGCTAGCCTCCTATATATGTTTAAGTAGTAATTTTACCAGTTATATATACAAACAAATAAAAACCATGCTGACTTAGTTTATTTGATGGTGCTGAATCTTATCTAGCAAAGTTTGTTTCCAAAATAATTCTTAGTGTATAGATCTGGATTTGGAGAACTCACAGTAACAGATAATGAAGTCTGCTTACACTTGGAAAATCATAAATGAACAAGATGAATGACAGATTCTTAGACTTAACTTGGTTTAACTTAGTTCTCAGCAATCTGAAAAGCTGATATATCTTTTATAGGGATGGAGATGAAGTAAAAAAATTAAATTCTTAAGATTTTAGACTCATTTGCTCTAAGTTGAATATATATTTGCTCCTTACAGGCTAGACTAACCATAAATATAAACAGTAACACCGATATCTTGCTATATTAGAGCAAAGTATTTTTAGCAGTTTTTAAACAACATTGGCAATAGGAACACTTCAAAAAAGTTATGTGTCCTTGTCCATTTTATCTACTGTGAGATGAGCTCCATATTCCCTGCTTTCTTTTCTCTTCACTCCAATTAATATAGAGCACATCTTTACTATTACAGAAATAAAATACTTATGTGCAAAACAATTTCAATAGGTAATTAAGTTTCCCTCAAGAAACAACTTACACAAAGTAAACAGATCTGAGATAAAATCTAAACTGACTTTTGAGTTGTTAAGGTATGAAATCATTTGTATTTATATGATAGAAAAGATCTCATTTATATAAATACATCCTTGTACAAATAGAGAATTCCACCGAAGTGGGATACAAATAACCACACTGAAAGAAATAGCATTAATGTAATGTAATGTAACCACATTAATGATGCAATGTTATATCTTTTAAAATGTAATGATGTAATGTAATGTAATGATGCAATGTTATATCTTTTAAAAAGTCCTAAGTCTGTTTCTGATAGTATTTTTATTACATCACAAAGAAAGATTTATGTTATCATAACCTTTCATATACTCCCTGATAAGCTACAAAATAAGTAACTTAGGTGGCATTTGTTTAATAAGAAGACTAAAACTTGGTTAAGCATTCAAGATGAATAGTATAGGAAAATCCTGAGCTCAACTCCTCCCATGGACATAATAAATCTACAACTACATATGGAATATTGCCCCTTAAAGACCTAGAAACTAGATGAACAGAGAGCCTCCACAACAAGGGGCAGCACTGAGATGGGTGGAAGAGGCAGAGATACAGTCTCAATAAGGAAAAAACCACACCCGAGGCATGAAGTTCCACAGTCAGGAAGGATCTCAAAGGTATGGAACTCTTCCCTAAAAAACAAGTGATTTAAGCTCCACATCAGGCAATCCAACCCTTAGATCTTGCACAGGAGGGACAAGCCCCCAAAATAGCTGGCTTTGAAAACCAACAGAGAATATGTCCAGAAAAACTACATATTTATAGGAAAAAAAAAAAAAAAACTGCTCTAAAGGGCTTCATGCATAGACTCGAAACTAGAGCAAAAACACTAGATTGAAAAGTGCATAGGCCACAGTGAAGAATACCTACTTACCAATCTTGGAGTGCCTGCTGGAGAGGCATGAGGCGGCAGGGCCTCTTCCCAAGGACTAAGACACTGGCGACAGTCATTTCTGCTACCTCATTCTGCCATGCTGATCTAGGCACTGGATCCATTTTGGAATCCTCCTACTAGACCACTAATGCCAAGGGTGTGCGTTGCTGAGAGCTCTACACAACCTTGCACCTCCACCAGGCCTTGCAGCCAACAAAACACTAATCTTGCCCACCAGCATGCCTGCAGCAGTTACCCCCGGGGCCACAAGCCAACCAGGCCAGGGGTCAGCCCTGCCCAGCAGTACAACCACAGCAATTGTGGCCCCATCACAATAGGAGGGTACACAATGCCCATACAAGGGATACCCCTGTAGCAGCTGACTCCAGTGGTTAGGGAGGATTGCACTTTTGGCCCCATAGGACATCTTATATAGGCCACTCCTTCAAGACCGGAGTGGTAGCTGAACTGCCTAATACATAGAAACAAACACAGAGAGGTAGGCAAAATGAGGAGACAGAGGACTATGTTCAAAAGAACAAGATAAAACCTCAAAAAAAAAAAAAAAAGAACGAAACAAACAGAGATAAACAATCTATCTGTTAAAGAGATCAGTTATGGTCATAAACATGCTTACTGAACTTGTGAGAACAATGGCTGAACAACACATTTAGAACTTCAACAAAGAGATAGAAAATAAAAGAAAGTACCAATCAGAGCTGAAGAATACCATAACAGAAGTGAAAAATACACTAGAGGGAATAAACAGCAGATTAGATGATACAGAAAAATGGATCAGCAATCTGGAAGACAGGGTAATGGAAATAGCCTAAATTGAATGAGAAAAGATAAAAAATAATTTAAACAAATGAGGACAGTTTAAGAAACCCCTGAAACAACATCAAGCATACTAACATCCACATTATATTTAGGGGTCACATAAGTAGAAGAAAGAAAGTGTTGGAAACTTATTTGAAAAAATAATAGCTGAAAATGTCCCTGACCTGGGGAAGAAAAGAGACATCCAGGTTCAGGAAGCACAGAGAGTCCCAAACAAGATGAACCTACAGATCTACACCAAGACACATTACAATTAAATGTCAAAAATTAAAGATAAAGAGAGAATCCTTAAAAAAAAAAAAAGAAAAAGAAAAAAGAAAAAAATTAGTTACTTATTAGGGAATGCCCATAAGACTATCAGCTGATTTTTCAGCAGAAACTTTGTAGGCCAGAAGAGAGTGGCATGATAAATTCAAAGTGATGAAAGGAAAAAGCTTACAACCAAGGATACTTTGCCAGGCAAAGTTATCAATCAGAATTGAAGGAGCGATAAATAGTTTCCCAGACAAGCAAAAGCTAAAGGAGTTCATCATAACTAAATTGGCTTTATAAGAAATATTAAAGGGACTACTTTAAGTTGAAAAGAAAAGGCCATGACTAGAAGTAAGAAAATATATGAAAGAAAAAAAAATCTCACTGGTAAAGGCAAATATACAGGAAAGGTAGTGATCAACCACTTATAATGCTAGTATGAAGGTTAAAAGACAAAAGTAGTAAAATCAATGATATCTGCAATAACTAAAAGATACACAAAATAAAAAGATGTAAAACATAACATCAAAAACATAAAATGTGGGTAGAGGGAAAGCAAAAATGTAGTGCTTTTAGAATGCTTTCAAACTTAGGCAACCACCAACTTAAAATAGATTGCTATATGTATAAGTTGTTATATATGAACCTCATGGTAACCAAAAACTAAAAACTAAAATAGATACACAAAAAATAAAGGGAAAGGAATCCAAACATAAAACTAAAGAACATCATAAAATCACAAAGGAAGAGAGCAAGAGAAGAAAGGAACAGAGAAGAACTACAAAAACAACCAGAAAACAACAAAATGGCAATAAGTACACACTTATCAATAATTACTTTAAGTATAAATGAACTAAATGTTCCAATCAAAAGACAAAGAGTGGCTGAATGGATTAAAAAAACAAAAACAAAAACAGAAACAAGACCCATCTGTATGCTGCCTATAAGAGACTTACTTCAGATCTAAGGACACACACACAGACTGAAATTGAAGAAATGAAAAAAGATACTCTATGCAAATGGAAACAAAATCAAAGCTGGGGTAGAAATACTTATATCAAAAATAGACTTTATAACGAAGACTGTAACAAGAAATAAAAAAAAGAAATCACAAAATGATAAAGGGATCAATTCAACAAGAAGATATAACATTTGCAAATATTTATGTACTCAACATAGTAGCACCTAAATATATAAAGCAAATATTAAGAGACACAAAGGGATAAACTGACAGCAATACTATAATATTAGGGGGTTTTAACACCCCACTTACATCAATGGATAGATCATCCAGACAGAACATCAATAAGGAATATTGGCCTTAAATGACCCACTAGACCAGATGGACTTATTAGATATGTATAGAACATTCCATCTCAAGTGCAAATGGAGCATGATGTCAGGGTGCAGAATAAGTAAATTTAAGAGACTGAAATCATATAAACCATCTTTTCCAACCACAACAGTATAAAACAAATGTAAAATCAATTACAAGAAGACAAATTGAAAAAACACAAACACATGGAGACTAAACATCATGCTACTGAACAACTATTGGTCAATGAAGAAATCAAAGAAGAAATAAAAAAATATTTTGAGACAAATAAACACAACATTCTAAAATCTATAGGATGCAGCAAAAGCAGTGTTAGGAGGGACGTTTATAGTGACACAGGCCTGCTTCAAGAAACAAGAAAATCTCAAATAAATAATTTAATCCTACACCTAAAGGAACTAGGAAAAGAACAAATAAAACCCAAAGTTAGTAGAAAAAGGAAATAAACATTAGAATGGAAATAAATGAAATAGAGACTAAAAATAAAAAAAAATAGAAAAGATCGATGAAACTAAGAGCTGCTTCTTTGAAAAGATAAACAAAATTTAAGACATTTAGCTAGACTCATCAAGAAAAAAAAAGAGAGGACCCAAATGAACAAAATAACAAATGAAAAAGGAGAAAAGACTCTGAATAGCCAAGTCAATCTTGAGAAAGAACAAAGCTGGAGTTAATCACAATCCCCATTTCGAACTATACTACAAAGCTATTGTAATCAAAACAATATGGTACTAGCATAAAAACAGATACACAAGTCAGTGGAACAGAATAGAGAGCCCAGAATAAACCTATGGTTATATGGTCAATTAATCTACAACAAAGGAGGCAAGAGCCTACAATGGGGGAAAAGACAATCTCTTTAATAAGTGTTGCTAGGAAAACTGGACAGCTACATGCAAAACAGTGAAACTGGACCACTTCTTGCACCACACAGAAAAAATAAGCTCAAAATTGAAGACTTGAATGTAAGATCTGAAACCATAAAACTCTTAAAAGAAAACATAAGCAGTAAGCTCTTCAACATCAGTCTTAGCAATATTTTTTTGGATCTGCCATGTCAGGCAAGGACAGCAAAAATAAAAATAAACTATATCAAACTAAAAAGCTTTTTACACACTGAAATAAATCATCAACAAACAAAAAGACAAATATCCAATAAGGGGTTAACATCCAAAATATATAAAGAACTCATACAACTTAATATCAAAAAAAACCAAATAATCAGATTTAAAAAATGTACAGATGACCTGAATGGACATTTTTCCAAAGAAGACATAGAGATGGCCAACAGGCACATGAAAAAATGCTCAACATCACTATCTATCAGGGAAATGCAAATCTAAACCACAACGAGATATCTCCTCACAGGTGTCAAAGTGGCTGTCATTAAAAAGATAAGAAATAACGAGTATTGGTCAGGATGTAGAGAAAAAGGAACCCTGTGCACTGTTGGTATGAATGTAAATTGGAGCAGCAAGTTTGGAAAACAGTATGGAGCTTCCTCAAAAAATTAAAAATAGAAATACCATATGATCCAGTAATTCCACTTCTAGGTATTTAACCAAAGACAATGAAAACACTCATTCAAAAAGACATTTGCACTTCTATGTTCATCACAGCATTATTTGCAATAGCCAAGATATGGAAGCCCCCTAGATGTTCATAGATAGATGAATGCACAAAGGAGATATGGTACACACACAGAGACGCATACACAAACAAACACACTGGAATATTACTCAGTGATTAAAAAGTATGAGATCTGGCCATGTGTGACAACATGGATGAATGGAGTGGGTAGTACGCTAAGCAAAATATGTCAGACAGAGAAAGACAAATACTATATAACTTCATTTATATGTGGAACCTAAAGAACAAAACAAATGAATACACAAACAAAATAGAAACAGACCATAGATATAAAAAACAAACTGGTGGCTGATAGAGGGGAGACGGGTGGAGGGATGGACAAAATTCATGAAGGGGATAAGAGGTACAGTCTTCCAATTATAAAATAAGTAAGACACAGGGATGTAATGGACAGCATAGGGAATAGTCAGTCATTATTGAATAATTTGTATGATGATAGATGGTAACGAGACTTATTGAGATGACCATTTCATAATGTATACAAATACTGAATCGCTATGTTGTACTAATAAAACTAATACAATATTATAGGTCAGTTAAAAAAAAACCTGAAACTTCTTGTCAATAGTTGAGTTATTCCATTCAACTTGTACACAAGATACATGTTACCAAAATTAAAAAGAGCAGGCATTTGCATTTTATTTGTATGATTTTTACTTGTGAGAGGAACAGCCATCTCCGTCATGACTTTTTCTTTTTTACTATTATATGCAATGGAATAGATTAAAAACTGCACAGAAAAAAAAATAGGGAAATTATTTTTAATTAATATCAGGAATTAAGAAGACTCATAACTGAAACTGCTTATAGATAAAAACACTCAACCTTACATCAGAAAAGCCATATGAAGCACTAGAAGGACAGGATAATATTGTCAAGAGATATCAGGTCTCTTTCCAGTATTTTACATTCTCCTGTGAATGTGGTAATGATGCTTATATGTTTCTTTTAGAAATCTTCATATTTTTCTTTATCCTTGTTACAGAGATAAGCGGAATGACATCTTATATAAACACAAGTAATGCATAAAAAATCTCTCTTGTAACCTAAGGCAATTTACATTGCAAAACAGTACAGAATGAAACACTCGAATATTTCTAGCACGAAGGTCATTTACTCAAATTTATGTGAAATGCTGTCAGTGATGGTATGTTGCTCCCTCAAAGGAACAGACTCTACCTCCTTAATTACGGGATTGCACACGTGGAGGTGACAAAGGTAATAAGGTGGCTCACCTGACATAAAGCACTCCATTTTGATCCACACGACGCTGCCAACCCACAGGAACTTGTATAGCTGGAAGACCTCCATCTTTGTCCCCTCCGTCACAGTCCTTGCCTCCATTCATTTTCTGTGTCTGCTTGGAACTCTCCAAAGATATCAGCAATAAGATGATATCCTTATATTACAGGGCATGATGGCCTTCAAAAATGGCCAATGCAGCACAGTTTTTCCCAGACTGTACAAAATGCATTGGGAAGCTTCGGCTCAGTTTGGAACCAAGTCCTTGAAATCTGCCATTGTGGAAAAAATCAGTTTCCCATTATAATCTACATTAAATAAACAATATTTAATTCCTAAGGATGGTCTACATGGGTAAAAATGAGTGCCTCTGACTAAGGAAAATCATATTCACCAATGCTGGTACCTGCCTGAATTGGGGGAGGGGAGGAGTGTAAAGTTTTTAGTTCAACATTTTGTCTTGAACCTTGATGTCAGACTAAAATAACCTCTATGGTCTAGAGAATGGTCTCATTTTTACAGTGTGAGTCGGTTAATATTTCCAGGTACTACCCGCCTTTAGAGGCCACATTCTTTAAATTTTCTCTTCATCTTCCAATCTGAATCCAAGATGTTGTAGGTTGGTTCATCTGATGTTTTCATGTCTTCAAAATTCCAATAATGTAGCCTGAAACATATATAAATGTGTAAACTTTATATTTAATATTGAAAACTGGGAAGCTGCACACATTTAAAAATAGAATAAACTGCTAAGTGCACCAAACCACTTTGATGTTCTCTGCCATCAAAATCACACGTCAAATTTGTCTTGTTTTCTTCTTCCAACTTGATCCACTTACTCCAGTTAACCAATTTGCTTGCTCTTCACCACGTGTAACTTTCTAATTATTAGAGATAGACATAATCGTGGCATTTTACACACACACACACACACACACACAACCTCCTTCTTACAATAAAAATGCATCTATCACCTCTTATGTTCTGACAACTGGAAAGTTTTATACTAATCCAGTTACATTTTATCAGTCTTTAATTGTATATGCCCTTATGATTTACTTTTCTTTTCTAATCATCATATTGGCCTAAAGAAGAAAAGGTGTTTTATTTTTTTAAGAAAAAATTAAAAGAAAATATACACTACATTTCTAAGTACAAGAGATTTCCCCCCACTGTTCTTGAATATAAGAGTGGGAGTTGCTTTATAGTTAAGATTTACAAATTCCTGTCTATTATGGGGTACTCTCTTAATTCCTTTATTAAGTCACAAGGTGCTGCTTGGGGAAAATATACTGGCTTGAGACAACAGCAATCAGTGCTACTGTGGAAAGCTTGAAAGAGGTCATCTTAATGGAATCGTTAAGTAAAAAAAGATAGCAAATAAAATTTTTAAAAGATTTAGTACTTAATCCTAATGGAGAATGTGATGTAACAGTTGCTAGCCTTATTTCTGGTGGTATACAAGCCTTTCTATAATCAATTTAATATGTAGTGTGTAAGTACATTGTGGGACTCATGAAACTATACTAAAGGATGAATAAAAAAATCATTCTAGTGTTAAATGAGTGGGACATGTGGCTTGGGATAAAAATGTCCAGTGACAGCATTATCCACAGATTCAAAAATGCTATACTCAAACAACTTAACTAAAGGTGAAGATGATATGCTCTGGAAGACTGTGTTAAAGGACTTAAAATTCGTATGAAAATATTAAAATCGTTTCAAAAGTTAAAAAAAGATTTATATTTTACTTGTTTAAAATATGTATGCATAACTTAACACATTAAACAGTGTAAATAGACACATAACTACTTTATCTACATTCCTAAAAGCCTACAATTTAAGTTAGCCCCAAACATTTTTGGGGCTGTCTTTATTGAGAAAACAGGAGAATGCCTTATATTAAAAGGCATCATGTATTTGGGCATATGCTCTATTTGCAGCCTGGACTCTGAGACAGATAAAGGTCATTTAGCTGAAAGTACAAACCTTGCGCATGGGTGTTGTAAACATCCACAAGCAATGGGAAAAATGGCAAAAATTTATTGGGAAAAATGTGGGGTATAAAGAAAAGTGCCCAGGAGTATCATTCCCAATGCTGTCTCAAGCTGCTAACTTAACATTGTTGGGGCCACTCCATTGTGTCTATGCTTCTCACAGAAATGACCCATTTGTCTCCCATTCACTGCATCTTAACCATGACCCCTGCTGATCATGTATGTGTTTATTCATGTTTTATTTGATAGTCAGCAGCTACTAGGTACAGGGTACTATGCTGTGGCTGGAGTACAAAGAAGGAGGCACCTCTTCATCCATAGCCCAGTGTAATGTTTGGCATTAAAGAGCTGTTCCGTGTGGAAGAATATAAAGAAAAGAGGGAGGAAGGATAAGAAAGGATGGAGAGAGCAAGGAAGGGTCAGTCCTGCCCAGTGGAGTTCCCAGTGCTAATGAAAGATGGAAAAGAGACATGAATTTCATACCATCCTGGACTCCCAGTTTTGTCAAATAGTAACAGACCCAGATTATTGAACCTGTTTTTTTTAAACAGTCCTTTTTCATGCTCATTTTATTACCGTGCTTTTCTCAATAAAATGCCTTCAGTGGCCTGTGATCATTAGATTGGACCAGCTCTCATTCTCCCTACTTTTGAGCTTTCTGACCATTTGATGCCTATTTTCTTTTTTCTTTCTTTTTTCCTTTCCTTTCCTTTCCTTCCTTCTTTTTTTTTTTTTCTGTTTGTTTGCCTGCTCTTGCATGTGACTCCAACTTCCCTGAGACAGGCTGGCTCGCTCCATTAAGTAATTTTTGGATCTGCCAGATAATAACATTGGATTGATTCCTGCCAAATATGTTTCTCTCATATTTCAGTAATGAAAAATACAAATATCTGATGGCTGGGTTTTGCTTAGACCAGCAGTTCTCAAAGCATGGTCCTGGGACAAACATCATTATTGTCAATAATGCCCAGGAACTTGTCAGAAATACAAATGCACAGGCCTGGCCCCAGACTTAATGAATTAGAAACTGTAGGGGTCACTCTGTTCTTTAAGAAACCCTCCAGGTGATTCTGATGCATGCTCAAGTTTGAGACCCACTGGCTTAGACTATTGCCCCTGCCTCCTTCCCAGGACATGGCAGTTTTATATCTCCACACTATGTAGGCAGCCAGCCCTCTACTCCCTTTTGGCCCTGGGAGGGTCATCCTTTTTTTTGCTGATACTTCATTCAGCCTTTTAGAAGTAGCTCAATTGCAAGGGCTTTAGGGACTCCTCACAGAGCAAGGTCCAGTAACTACACAGTTCTCATTTATTTATCTGCAAGTGGCCCTGATTTTCTCAACATTCATTTTGTGAATTTGGAAAATTCAGAGATGTTTGAAGGTGAAATTAAAATTGAACTGTAATCTCACTGTTGAATAATAACCACTGCAAACCTGAACATACTTTCTTTCAATCATTGTTTTTAGAAAATTTTAAAAGCACACTTTAAAAAAGAATTTATAATAACAAACAATAAACCACCACTCCAAATTCACAATGTAAGCATTTTATCAGTTTTGCTTATTTTTAAAAATAAAGCACTATTACAGATAGAGTTAAATACTATCTCCCTCCTCTACCCCATCTTCCTTTAGTCCTATTTCCTTCTCTTCACCTTAAAGGCAACCACCATTATGAGTCTGGTCTTCATTCTTCCAGGCTATGCATTTATAGGTATACTCCCTATGTGTATATGTAAACAATATCTGGTATTGCTATATGCATTTTAAAATTTTTATATAAACACTATTACACATATATATCATTCTGCAACTTGCTTTTTAAAATCCAACACTGTTCGAGAGCTATCTCAGTTGAGAGACATAGATCTATCTCTGTTGCAGATATATAGATCAAATTTGTTAATTTTTAACATCTGAATGGTATTGTATCATATGATTATAGAACTACTCATCTATTGGTATATTTATCATATTAATGTGAGGTTGTGGGGTCTGCACATTCTCAAATTTTCAGATACTGCCAAATTGCTCTCCAAAGTTGCACTGATTCCAAGTTTTTTCCATGTTATAAACGCATCTTTTTCCTTTTAATACTGAATCATTACCACTTTATACTTTATTTTCATCCTGAGCATTTTACTATGGCATTAAATATTTTTTCCAAAATATGACTTTTAATTGCTGGATAGAATTTTTGGGGATATATCTATAATTTATTTACTTCCCTTTTGTGAACATAGATTTTCTCCTGAATTTTTGCAACTACGAATAAATCTGAGATAAATATATCTATCTGTACATAAATCAATAGCCATTTACTCAGCTAATTTACTGAGAATTATTTTCTAAAACAGAGTTGCATAATTTTAAGACCCTTGACAAATTTTTTAAAGTGACAAAAGGGTAGTTTTGGGAAAGCACTTCAGGCCATAGTTCTCAAACTTTTGAAACCCATGTATGTCCTCTTCTGCTAAATATGAAAATCTTCTCTTTGCCTCTAAGATTCTGATAGTTTTATCACTTACATGGACCCGTCATTCAAGATTTAGTCAAGCTTTATTTTTATAGTTGATATTATAAAAACAATAGTTTCTCCTCTTTTCTTAATTTAACATAGAAAACTACATATCCACAACATTTTTCCTTCATCTCCTCTGGAAATTCCATTATGACCTTGTTTATATGGCTTGGTTTAAGCCTAATAGACACAGGTTAAAACAGAAAAGATATTGTGATATGAAAGGTACCTCCATCTCACTAACACTCAGATCAAGGATCGATCTTACACTTAGGACAGGATTTAAATTTATTTCACAAACAATTCTGGCAGCAACAATAATATAACTCAAAAAGTGGTGTGTGTGTGTGTGTGTGCACGTTCTGAGGAGATTTACCACAATTTTACCAACATTTTTATTTTCCTACTTCCTTTCAATATGTAAATTAGTCTGAGAATTGGCTTTTGGTGAATTGAATTTAGTGGCCTGATTTACTTCTTTGCATTGGCTTCTTCTGACCGTTCGGAATTCAAATTAGATGTCACGTCCTGGAAGAGACTACACTATATACCATAGGTAATCTCTCAGACTTTAAGTCACTGATAACTCTTGTCATCCATTTGTTTGTCATCATTTATTTGTTTGTTTATTGGCTATCTCTTCCCAGCGGAATGTAAACTCCCTCACAGCAGGGAAGTGTCTCTCTAGGTCCTTCCTATCTATATTCCTAGTTCCTGGTAGTACCTGGCCTGCAGTAGGTGCTTAAGTGCTTCCTGAAGACTATGCATATTCTAATTAGTCAACATAGTTTTATATTCTGATTTTTGCCATGTAGGCTTAGTAAGATTTTTTAGCAATACATGCATCTAAAATGAAAGAGATTTTTAAAAGAGGCTAGTAGAAGCCAATGAGTATTAATGTTGACAAAATATACAAAAGATTTTTCGCTCTAGACCTGTCCCTGATGATCTCATAATCTCCAAGTGATAATTTCTGTGTAGAAAGTATGATAGGGCTTTTAAGAAAATTAACAAACTGACTTTATGCTTTATTTGTAAAGTGCATCAGTTTTATTTATGAAGTAGTTTATATACACATTTTAATTGGATTAATGAAGAAACCATTAAATGAATCCAACAATATAACAATTAAACTTTTATTTCAATAGGATGCTAATTAATGCAACAGACCTTTTTTCTTCATCTGCTTTACTGACATTCTTGTCAACCTACAAATACACTCTCTACTTAATACAGTATTAAATGTATACCTTAAAAGTTTTCTCAAGACATCATGAAGACTATCAGATTATGACATCATGAAAACTAATAAGTAGCTATTCTTCATAAATCTTTCCAAATAACATCAAACATTATAAATCTTCTGAATTATATCACACAAACTTGACTAATGGTAAAAATAATAAATTGATTTTTCAGTCATGTGATATCATGAGTAAATTCTATTAAAATGTTTAAAATGACATCACACATTGCTCTTGTGCCCAGTGGAGTTCCTTGGATGTGTAGTAGGATAGAATGAATACCAGATGAACTGCTGATTTATCAAGGTAAGACTATGTAAATCAGGTAAAATACCAATGTTTCATATATTATATAATTCTAAGCCATCATTTATACTTTTTATGCTATGATTATCATCTTAGCCCTTGAAATATTTAAAGTTAAATAAGAAGTCTGTTCCGTTCCAACATTTGCAAGTGAATGCCTCATGTTCTCCAACTGAGAACAAGTCTCACATAAAACCTACCTCTATACTTAAATTCCAAAATAACATGTATATACCACAATAGGTATGATTGGATTAAAAAATAACATCAGCATTAGCATTTTGGAAAGTAATGTCTGAGTGGCTACAACATTATCATCATTTGACTGGGTAATAAATGGATATACTCATAATCTTTCCATCATTATTAGTTAAATTGTGCTTGTTAGAGCAGCCCTAAATCACGTTTCTCCTTTCCAATTATCTTTCACCCTCATATCAATTATTCAAACAGCTCCTTCACAGCACTTAGCCAGCCCTCCCATCCAACCTTCCCATCTGTTTCACCTTTCACCTATTTATTCAAGCTATATGCATTTTTATTTATGAGCACACTTATCTTGCAGTTACATATTTTTATCATTTTTAAAAAACTTCCCCATAGATTATCCCTATATTCATTCTGGTTATTATTGTCATTTGATTATCTTCACTGTACAGCCACTTCTTCTAAAACATACTTCTTAGATGCACCCGATGTAAGGAAGGCTCTATCAGGCTCTACTATCCTTCAGGCTCTACTTAGCCCAAACTACCTCAGCACATTTACATTTGTTTTATACAGTTGTGTCAGGGTACCATGAGCACATCTTTCCTGACCTGATGACTGAAGCGCTCTAGTTCCAAACGTCTTTGCACTTTTAGTGCAGAAAGGTATAAATGTTCACAACCTACACATGAGGGATTATATTTATGTAGGAAGGTTACATTTTTTCACAAACTCAGTACGGGGTTAGGTTCCTCAGAATGAGGCCAGTTCTTAAAGTCAAGGTAACAGGCATCTTGGCCTATGCCCATCTATGGTTAGGGGAATTATTTATATCCATTTCTAGCTACCAATGTTAAGCAACTTATACATTCTAGCCTTCAGAGAGCTAAATGTTGAGTATAGTAGACTGCAATTGGCCTGAAATACTTTGTAGCTCCTTTTATCAGGAGGTAGTATTTATTACTCCACACTTTGAATCTGGGCTGGCCTTGCGACTTGCTTTGACCAATGGAATGTGATGGAGGTACTGCTGTTCAAGTGCTGAGTTTAAACCTTGAGAGGTCTTGCATCTTCCACCTGCTTCTTGGAATGCCATTGTCACAAGAACAACCTGAGCTAGCCCGCTTAAGAATGAGAATCCAGGTGGAGACCGACAAGTCCAGCTATTCTAGCCAGTCCAGCTAAGGGCTTAGACATGTGAGTACAGTCAACACCATGTGGAACAGGGATGAGCTGGCCCAGCTGAACCTAACCTAGACTGCCAACCCACAAAATCATGACTATTTTTTCAAACAGCCCAAAATTATACAGAAAACAACTGGAAGGTCTAAAAACAGTGTTTTATGTAAATTAATTACCGTATTGAGAAGCTATGTAGGTCTACCCTTTATTAGCTTGTGACCTGGGGCAAGTTTTAAAATTCCTTTCCTTTATAAAACAGATTATAGCCCTATAGAATTGTTCTGTGGATACAAGTTAAAAGTCTTAAACCAATGGCCGGCACACAGTAAGTATCCAAGTTGTTATTATTTATGCATGCTATTAAAATCATGTTATGGAAAATTTTATAGCACTGGGAAATATCTGTGATATTGTCAGGTGAAAAAACAAACTACAAAGTTGCATGTATAATTATAAATCTTTATTTACAAAAATGCTGTTATATATGTAGATGGGGAATAGAGCAGCACTACCCTCTCTATTGAGAGGGTAGTCTCTGGCTAGCAGGAATATGAATGATTTTTATTTTCTTCATTGCTTTTCTGTATTTTCAAAATTTTCCATAGTAAAAATGTATTGGCTTTTCAATCAGGAAAAATATTATTTCCAAAAAATGAAATATTATATCCATAGATCAGCCAATTAATGTTTTCCTAATCTTTAAAAGCATTAAGAAAACTTTTTATTGGAAATAGTCACAAGCTTTGTGCCTAGTATTATGCTATTATTTCTCCTTCTGTTTTAGCCAATTAGAGAAAAAGATATAAAATGCTACATTAACCTGGATGTTCTAAATACTAGAAAAAAAATTAAGGTTATCCCTTTGATTGGTTCTAAAATGCTTCAGAGTGTCACTCTTAATTTTCTGCTTGGAATGCATCTCCCATCCCCACATTCTTGTTCTTCATTAAACCAACTTCTGTTTATCTCGGTTTAAATGTCACTTCCTCAGAGAAGCCTTCCCTGGTTTCCCCAATCATTATTTGGTTTTCCAAGTCTAAACTGGGTACCCCTTGTAATTCCTCCTTATAATACCCAGTAATTCACATATATTACTATACATAACTGAGCTTTCTTTTCACCCTTGCCATTCTACGTAACTGCAAAGAAAGAGCAATTGAGAGAGTTAATTTCAAGTTAAAGCTTCCCTTTGTGCCTTTAAAAATATTTAAGGAGGGGTACCTGGGTGGCTCAGTTAAATGACTGACTCTTGATTTTGGGTCAGGTAATGATCTCAGTGTTGTGAGATCGAGCCCTGCATTGGGCGTGGAGCCTGCTTAAGATTCTCTCCCTTTCCCTCTGCTCCCATGCTCATGCAGTCTCTCTCTCTCTAAAAAAATTAAAAAAAAAAAAAGTAAATAAATAAATAAAATAAAAATATTTAAGGAAGTGGAAAGTGAGGGTCGGTGTACATATGTAAAAAATGCTTACTATGCATTATTTATTTGAGAGAGAGAGAGAGTGCGCACAAGCAGCGGGAGGGGCTGATGGAGAGGAGAGGCAGAGAATCTCAAGCAGACTGGTGCTTAGTGCAGAGCCCAAGGCGGGGCTCATCTCATGAACCTGAGATCATGACCTGAGCCAAAACCAAGAGTTAGAGGCTTAACTGGCTGAGTCAACCAGGTGCTCTCATTTTACTTTCTTAAAAGCTAAAAAGTATACAGTCACTAGCTCCCAAATATGTATTCTGTAAAAAAAAAAAAAAAAAAAATTAGAGAACTGTTTTAAGTATAATAGTAAGTTATACCAGCACATCTATAAGCTAATTGATAAAGTCACTATACTGCTGAGGGAAATATTATTTATGATTTCTTTCTGTATATTAGCCACCAGCAGAGTTTGCTATTTTTGTTTTTCTATAGTATAGTGAAGTTTCTCCTAGAGAATATTTACAAAAAATACTTGTCTGCATTTACATAATATATTTTAGAGTAAACTGAGCACGTTTAAGGAGTAACTTTCACATTTTATCTGTACATTAATGTATTGTGGCTACTCCAGGAACAGCTCAATATATACAGGTCAAATATTGCTGAGAAATGATGTATATCAATATTGTTTTTTTCCCAAAACTGTACTAATAATGAGACAATTGTGAAAACACCAATTTGAAGAGATATATGCACCCCTATGTTCTTTGCAGCATTATTTAAATAGCCAAGATATGGAAGCAAGCTAAGTGTCCATTAATGGATGAATGAATAAAGAAGATGTGGTATATATATATATATATATACACACACACACACACACACAGAATGGAATATACTCAGCCATAAAGAAGAATGAAACCTTGCCATTTGTGACAACATGAATGGACCTAGAGGGTATTATGCTAAGTGAAGTAAGTCAGAGAAAGACAAATACTATAGGATTTCACTTACTTATGGAATCTAAAAAAACATGAACAAACAAAAACAAAACAGAAACAAACTCATAGATACAGGAAATAAACCTTTGGTTACCAGAAGGGGGAGGGATTGGAGGGTAGGCAAAATACATGAAGGAGATTAAGAGGTAAAATCTTCCAGTTATAAAATAAACAAGTCATGAGGATGTAATGTACAGCATAGGGAATATAGTCAATAATATTGTAATAACTTTGTATAGTGACAGATGGTAACTAGATTTATCACAGGGATCATTTTGTAAGGTATGAAAATATTTAATCACTATGATGTACACCTGAAATTAATAGGATGTTGTATATCAGTTATACTTCAATTTAAAATTAAAGAAATCAGTGTTGGAAAAAAAAAAAAGAATGAGACAATTACGAATTGTGCCCATTTGGGGTAGTATAACATATTTAAATAACTAATATTTATATGCTCTTTTACTTACAAGTGTTTAGCACTCCTCAATTCATCTGGCAACGGATACCCAGTTACTACTTGGAATAATCAGTTCTGTAGAGAGGTAATAGTGCCCCCTAGTAACCTTGAAAATCAGTTTACACAAGGCGGAAATAGGAAGACTCCTCAGCCATTGTAGAAACCCACCCAAAGACACTGTCTCTAAATATTTATCAATATGTAGGGACACTCAGGCCCAATCAATGCCTCCAGCAATGTAATTAAATGTAAAAGAGAACTAATCAGGTCTCTCAAGAAGGAAGAGGAGGAGTATCGTCTCTGTGTGGATTCTAAAAACAGAAGTCCAAAGCATACAATCTCTCAGTCCCATGAAATAAGTGAACTTTCACTGGGTTTATGTAGCTCACAGATCAGGAACAAAATGAATGAGTAGTAATACCTGCAGATGTTTTGTGGTGTCATATGAAAAGTGTCTCAAGGAAACTCCATTTAGCATTGGACTGCCCCCTGGAATGCTGAGGGAGGCAGAGAAAATGGAGCAGCCAAAGAAAACTGAGGCACTAAGTACTCAGGTTGGAGAGGGAGGGAGTTTCAGTACCATAAAACCAGGCACAGAGTATATCTTAGAGAATGTGCTGAAGAAAAGCAAAACCTGTAGAAAATAAAGTCTCTAATTTAACAAATAGTTAAGTAAAGTACAAGACCAAGTTACAAACAAGAGGACTCTGGGCCAAATCCCACCTGTGGCAGTGTTTGGCACGTACACAGTTCGAGAATAATAATAAAAGTGAATTAGTTGACAATATTTAAATTAAAAGATTTCACATGAACATTTGCATTTCCTGCTTTACCTGAGAACCTGGACAATGTGGTAACACTAGGTCAACATGCCCGCCTTGCAACAATTATCTGGAACGGAGCAGTGGCTGCTCCTTCCGAAAGGACTTGGCTCTCCAGTTCAGTGCAGTAGCTTTCTGCTTCATTCCCACCAGCCTGGCCCCTGTAGGCACTTGGGTTTCCAACCTCTGGAATAGAAAGGACCTTGAGATAAGGCTTGAAGGACTCACTGTAGCCCTTGACAAGAAGAACAGCTTACTTTTTTTTTTTTTTTTAACGACCACTTAACCTACACTTCATAGTTTCTTTGCAACGGTGGAGAATGAACTCTCGGTGGATCATCATGCATTATTAGTATGTGAAGGAGTGCTAGTAAAGCAGCTAAAACCAAGAGCAAACAGTTAATTTTCTTGATAAAATTGAGAGGACTGAAACCATGGTGATTTTTGAGTTAGAGGAGGTAGAGGGTACACAGAATTCTCACCCAACTTTAATCTTCTATCGCCTCTTCTTTCTTAGCCCCATCATCAGTAATACCACATTAGCATTATCTCAAGAACTCATCTTGGGATCAAAGAATTATGGAAGCAAATTGTACATTACCATTATTGAGTTATAAAATGCCACCCCTCGACTTTTAACATTGTTTGCTTTCAGCAAATAAGAAAAAAAAAATTATAAGGACTTTCAGAAGTGTACTTGAGACCTTATCACTCCTTACTCTATTTTCTCCTAGCCATCAAGGAGACATTGACAAGGTTCTTTCTCAGTCAGGGCAAAATAATCCTTGGGACAGTGTAGCTCATTTTGTTCTCTTTCCATAGGTAATGAACAACCTTCCGATTTTTGTTGGATTTCATAGGTGCTTTGATATCATTAAGTTCATAATTTGGGTATCAGGTACAAGTACTTCAGTCAGCGAAAGCAAATAAACAGACAAATGGGTTATGTTTGGCTTATAAGTTAATTTCTTGTAAATATAGGTGATCTGTATCAGAACCTAGAGGCCCATCACCCATGAGAGCAATGGCAAATAAACTTTTTCTTTATTTTTTAAAGTAATCTCTATGTCCAACATGGGGCTTGAACTCATGACTCTGAGATCAAGAGTCGTATGTCTACTGACTGAGCCAGCCAGGTGCCCTCAACTTTTTCTTTTAATTGGAAGAGTAAGGACCACATCTGGGACCATAATTACTCCACAGGGTGCTCCCCCATCTTTGGGTATTTCCTGATAGCCAGCCTACTTGTTCTTTTTTCTTTTCAGTTTTAGGCCAGAGCAGGACAGGGGAATGTTTATAGCACAATGGTGTACATATGCTTGAGCATCGCTCTTCCTCAGAAAGCAGCCAGGAGGGACAAAGGAGCAACTAAGGGATATGGAACCAAGATTAAATAACTATGTTCTTATAATCCTGATATATTGAAGGTATTCCAGACATTAGATTAAGTAGGCATCAACTACATGTGAAGCACAGTAATGGATACCAAGGAACTGGACATAAAGAGCATATACGCCTAGGAGGTGGAGGGCAGGGAGTGGGGCAATCAGGGAAACAGGTAATTACAACATTGAATGACACTGGCTACAATAGGGCTAAATATGGAGTGCTAAAGGAGTACAAAGAAAGAGCTAGTTTAGAGGCGCTTGGGTGGCTCAGTCGTTAAATGTCTGCCTTCAGCTCAGGTCATGATCCCAGGGTCCTGGGATCGAGCCCCACATTGGGCTCCTGCTTGGTGGGGAGCCTGCTTCTCCCTCTCCCACTTCCCCTGCTTGTGTTCCCTCTCTCCCTGTCTCTCTCTGTCAAATAAATAAATAAAATCTTAAAAAAAAAAAAGAGCTAGTCTAGTTTTCGGGGATCAGAGAAAGGGGGACACAGGATACATTTAAGGATGCACTGAAGTTAGACAAAGAAAGGTAGTAGGAGACCTGCAACTTCACCTCATCCATGCAAATGATCTTAGTTCCAAAAGATTAATATTAAAGATTTTACATTTCTGTCTGATAATAACAATTCCAATATTATATATATATATTTTAAGCTGGTAAGCAAGCATAGAGGTCTCATTTTGTCAGACCTTTTAACCTTGAGATGGGATAAGTGATAAAGCATTAATGAACATTTTCCATAGGAAGATCTGGATGCCTGCCTCATGCCTGAAATAGAAAACAGTGACCTGACATCCAGATAAGCAAATACTGTTTTCTAGAAGAAATACTATCGAAGGACAATGATTCACTTCAATAAGAAAGTATTATTAGATGTGAGTGCATTGGAAGCAGAAGCTAAAAGGAGCAAGATATGGATGAGGGAGTCTTAGCCTATATATAAAGTAGTTCAAAACCATTTGGAAGTATATCCTTCAATAAAAGAAGTTCGTAAGTGATGTAAATAAGATGACTACTCTTCTAAAGCTATTCTAGACAAATGTATGAATAATATTAGCTGACTTCCTACCATCTTCTGGGAACAGCATGGAGCATTTTATACATACATATGTTAACTCGTTTAATCCTTGTCACAACCCTATAAATAAGTACTATTATTTTTTCTTTTTGAGAATTAAGGAAATGGAGGCAAGAGAAATTAAATAACTTTACTTTCTCTTTTCCTCTCTGGTAATTTATATCCCCCTTTCCTATTTTATTGTTTTTCTCCTTAGTGTTTAACTTATTTTACATTTACCCTATTGTTATTTCCTCTACATTTTTAACATTTACCCTCTTGTTATTTCCTCTGACAAGAACATAAGCTCTGTGAGCACATGGCCATATAAGTCATCACAACAGACAAAATTCCCTATAATTTTTTGCTTTAGGTTCAATACTCCTTGAAAGCTGGCTGTCTCGCAACATTTTTACTTCCCATAGCACGAAGTATAGAACCTCACACATGCTGGAGTCAAAAATATTTGTTGAGTGAATGATGAGCATAACTGATCAGTAAGCATGTACTGAGTTCTTGTCATGCTCAGCACTGCACACGTCACTGTCAGATCGGGAAGTACAAAATACCATTGGTATTCTCAGAGAACTTAACACCTAGGAACAGAAGTAGGTAGAAGCATGAGGAATACCCAGGGTACAAAATAAGAAGGCCTCACATTTCCTTACTTCCATTCTTCAATGTAATGATGTCTGAAAATGCTTATTCACCACTCCTCCCAAGACACCCTAGTAGTTTGCTGCATTAAACTTTCATGGAAATGCCAGGACTGTTCACAACTCCATGCCCATGCACATGTTGTTCCCTGGACATAAGATTTCTTTCTGCATTTTTCTTTTTTTTTAAAGATTTTATTTATTTATTTGACACACACACACACATACACACACACATACAGAAAGAGAGAGAGAGAGCACAAGTAGGCAGAGTGGTATGCAGAGGGAGAGGGAGCAGAGCAGGGAGTCCGATACAGGGCTTGATCCTAGAACCCTGGGGGCTTGATCCTAGAACCCTGGGGGCTTGATCCTAGAATGCTGGGGGCTTGATCCTAGAATCCTGGGGCTCGATCCTAGAACCCTGGGATCTGACCCGAGCCGAAGGCAGACACTCAACCGACTGAGCCACCCAGGCGCCCCTTCCTTCTGCATTCTTTTTTTTTTTTTTTTTTTAAGATTTTTATTTATTTAACAGAGAGAGAGAGAGCACAAGTAGGCAGAGCGGCAGACAGAGGGAGAGGGAGAAGCAGGCTCTCCGCCGAGCAGGGAGCCCGATGCGGGGCTTGATCCCAGTACCCTGGGATCATGACCTGAGCCGAAGGCAGCCGCTTAACCGACTGAGCCACCCAGGCACCCCTTCCTTCTGCATTCTTAAAGCAACCTTGTGCTCTTTAAACTCTAGGGTCAACTACTCCATGAAGAACCCTTTAGGCTCCTGCTCAGAGTTACTTATTCATTCCTTTCTCATTCTATAGTGCTGTTTACATGCTGACCACACTGTTTTATGTACACACATTCCTTGTTTCATATAGCTTTGTTTTTGTGGTTCCCAAACACATTACCAGGTACATGGTATGCAAATAATGTGCTTTGAGTTGAATTATTTGTTTTTCTCACCTTTCAAAATGCTAAAGAACTTTTTTACTCCCCTAAACTATAATCATAAAATAGCAAAGTTCTTGTTTAGTAATATGTTAAAACCACCCAGTGATATATAAAGGTGGCTAATTGCAGGTGTGTATTCAACCAAAATCAAATGGAGGCTGAATAAGAATCTACTTTTCTCTTATTCTATTTTCAGTACAATTTCTAAATTCGGGGACTGTCTGCAGTGTCTACAAGAGTGCCTGGCACACAGAATAACTTGTTGAGTAAATAAAATGAATGCTTATATACAAACTAAATGTACTATAGAAACTCAGAGATGAGGTAACAAACGATAGAACAGTGAGCTAACGGTTAGGAAGTGTGGAATCTGAAACTTTCTAGCTGTATATAACTTTGAGTAAGACACTTAACCTGAGCTTTAATTTTTCAATTTGTAAAATTAATGGCTTGGACTAGATCAGTATTTTTCAAATTACTTTAGGTGTAGGTCTCTTTTATCTAATTTATCTAATGAAATCTAATGAAATCTCCATTATATAAAACAGAAAAAAGACTTACTGGTAATAATTCATTGTGTAAGACCAAATTATAATATTACTTATTAAAATCCATCAATAAAAATAAGGCACTATTTTGATTAGTAAAAAGTATGAAGTCAAGAGATACAGGTGACAGTTGCCATTTTAAATCATCTTCAAAAATGTCATTTTTGTACTTTGTTTTGGCTTTCTAATATTGATACAATTCTGATTACCACAGAAAAGTGATTGCCAAAGGCAACCTTTCTTTTTTTTTAAATAGTGAATTTGCGGGCGCCGAGGTGGCTCAGTCGTTAAGCGTCTGCCTTCGGCTCAGGTCACCATCCCAGGGTCCTGGGATCGACCCCCACATCGGGCTCCCTGCTCTGCAGGAAGTCTGCTTCTCCCTCTCCCACTCCCCCTGCTTGTGTTCGCTCTCTTGCTCTCTCTGTCAAATAAATAAATAAAATCTTAAAAAAATAAAATAAAATAAAATAGTGAATTTGGCTTTGGCAACATTAAGATCTCTGCAATTAAAATGGTCTAGAAGCTTGAAGGAAGGAAGAATAAAGAAAATCTTGTTTCCAAGACCGAATGAGTATATCTCATCATTACTCATGTTTCTGGGCATAAATGTGAAATATGGGCAAGAAATACTCAAAACTAAAGTTAAGCAAGAAAACTTCCTTAATACAATATTATCATATTAATTTGCCATTGCAAAACTGTTAAGTAGTGATAAGGATACATGGAAGAGAGATGCCCCTACGTCGAGTCTGTATTTATTCAATGAGGCATACATGCTGCAGCAATGCTCTTGCTTATATAACCTAATTTGGACATATCATAATGAACTCAAGTTTTTAAAAAGCTCAGCTAAAAGCTTAAAAATAAAAATGCATACTCATAAGAAGTTCAAATATGTATATGAATATTGGTATAAAACTTCAGTCAGCAGTCCATAAAAATATAAACTAATAGCATGGTTTATTTTTGTTTCATGATGTGTTTATGTGTTTGTTTCATGATGTGTTTACAACTTGGTATAACACACTTTGAATGCCCATGCTACTTTTATTACAGTGTTAATATATTTTTAAAATTTAAATTTGCATCCAACATTTGGAAAACTTTGAAGAATCTCTTCTGACCTGGATATTCTTCTGGTCCATCCAATTCTATCATTTCTACCTAAGCTAGAAAAGTGAGAGAGACTTCATAAAGATGACTTCAATTTTTTTCAACTCAATCTCATACGTGTTTACTGAGGTAAGACACTCATGGAACAGGAAAAAGCCTGATTAGATTGAAGTGGAGAATTGTGTTAGGAAGTATCATGAATACAGCTTTTAAAAAATATGTCCATTTTCCTTGTATAGGGTGAATCTCTATGTACATAGGCTCAAAAAAGTTTTGGTATCATAAATCCATGACATTCTAACATAAGAATTGCTGGTCTATAGGTATCTATTTTTTTTTCAAGATTTTATTTATTTATTTGACACAGAGAGATACAGCGAGAGAGGGAACACAAGCAGCGGGAGTGGGAGAGAGAGAAGCAGGCCTCCCGCTGAGCAGGGAATCCGATGTGGGGCTCGATCCCAGGACCCTGGGATCATGACCTGAGCCCAAGGCAGACGCTTAACAACTGAATCACCCAGGCGCTCCATGGTCTATAGGTATCTTAACTTATAAATGCAATCTCATTCCTATGTAGTCATTTGCTGACAATGACATCTGTCAGATGGAGATTAACTTGTCAGTAATTTTGCCATTATTTACTTGAGGAACATATTCTGATTTGAACTACAGAGGAAACTCTCTTAACTGACCTCCACTTAAACAAATCAATCAATTAATCAAAACAGCATTTCTATTTGAAAACAGACAAATGTTTACCTCTGCTCTTACCATTTGAGTTGTATACTTTCCAATATTAGTTGTGTTGTTTCCAAAGCTGTCTGAGTTAATAACACTTGCTGGTGTAATTTGGGAATTTAAAAAAATATTTTCTAAACTAATGGAATGTAAGCATAAAAAGAGAATGACTGTTTCTGTGAAAATTAAGTTGAAGGCATAATGTTTAATATCAGCCTCCTAAAAATGAGATCAAATAGGATGAGAGAGTGGAGAATCTTGGGTGGGGGGGGGGCAACCCTAAAAATCTTGAGTAATTCTGTATTCAGATTACCTTGCAAGTGTCTTTGAATTCTCGTTCCTCTCCAAAGTTAAAAAAATAAAAACAAAAGCAAACCACATTGGTATAAAGACACTGCTGTACTCCAACAAGTAAACTCATAGGGAAAGGTTTTGATCTAAAAAGATTGCTGACTACTCTTTTAACTATAGAAACCAACTGATGGTTACCAGAGGGGACGGGGCGGGGGGGGGGCGGGGGGATAGGTTAAATAGGTGATCAGATTAAGGAGCGCACTTCTGATGAGGACTGGGTGTTGTATATAAGTGCTGAATCATCAAACTGTATACCTGAAACTAATATTATGCTGTATATTAACTAACAGAATTTAAATAAAAACTTAAAAAAATAAAAAGATTATTGACTGAATGTATATTTATAGATTACAGATTGAAATGTTTAATTGTAAGTATTTTTTAATGACTCTTTGCTTTAACACATCTTTTCAATTAATAAATCAACTACAGGTTCAGATTGTGATGGATAAGGGGCCTTCTCTATTACTGTTACAAAAGCAATATTTGTGACTGAGAGTATGAATTCATTTTGAAATGATGAAGCTGTTTGGGATTGAAGGTCTATTTTCTTTTGATTCTCATTATTTTAGAAACATACTGATAAAGAAGTTATTATATAATTATTGAATGAAGAATCTTTAGTGAGAAATAAACTCTGAAAACAGATATACTTAACAATATCCTAAAAATAATTAACACCAAAAAATGACAGAATTATAATCAGAAAGTAATCAATCCACAGTCAACATACATTTCTCAGAAACTGATAAATCAAATAGGCAAGAAATTAATAAAGATATAAATGATTAGAACTACACAAAATGCTCAATCTATTGATGGACATCTTGGCTCTTTCCATAGTTTGGCTATTGTGGACATTGCTGCTATAAACATTGGGGTGCCAACCCCTTCAGATCATTACATTTGTATCTTTGGGGTAAATTCCCAGTAGTGCAATTGCTGGGTCATAGGGTAGCTCTATTTTCAACTTTTTGAGGAACCTCCATACTGTTTTCCAGAGTGGCTGCACCAGCTTGCATTCCCACCAACAGTGTAGGAGGGTTCCCCTTTCTCCTAACTCATTGCATTAAATTTTCCTTTTCATTAAAAAAGAAAGATCCATATGTTATAGAAAATTAGGCAATATCTTAAGAAAGTACAAAGTTAAAATCACAACATCTAGAGAATATCATTATTAACATGCCAGTTTGTCTTTCCAGTCTAGATTTTCTAGAATAACTGTAAATTTGTCTTTATGTAACTGAGATTATGCTGTTATGTCCTAATTTTCCACTTTATATTATTTTTAATGTGGTATCAGGCCATTAAACATTTTTGTTTCTATGTAATAATTTTAATGAATATTATTATATTATTTATAACATAAATATGATATGATACGAGAATGATAAATTTATATTATTATATGTGTACATCATAATTCATTTCATTAATGTTAAACTTTTATACTGCTTCCAATTTATGCCAGGTGAATAATGCTAGAACTGACAATGCTGGGTCAATTTTCTACATTTTTAGTGATTGGTTTTGCATAGATACCTAGAATTAAAATTATTTAATAAAGGAAAATAATTTTGAATAAGCAGTCTCCTATGGGTAGAACCAAAGGCTAGGGGACCAGCCTCATTTCTTCTCTGTTAGGTTTATCTTGTTAGATATATTGTGCGTATCTGCTTTGAAATTATTTATTCACTAATTTATAAACTCACAGATTAAACTCATAGCATTGTATCTAAGTGTCAAAAAAAGCACATTTCTATGAATTTATCCTTATAAAATTTCAACTTATATTTTGAGTTATAATATAGATAGATGGAGATTGATCACTGTTTCTATTTTGTTATAGATTTTTATTTTCATCAATTAAAACTTGCCTCATTTACCTCAATAAACACTTTTTCCCCATTAAAAAAAAAAGCTCAATCTAACGGAAATACACAGAAGATTATACAAATCAGTAAGAATTATAAATGCATATTTTAAAAAAGAGCACATGAGATGGAAAAAATTAGCACAGTATGGTGGTTGAGAACATAGATTCTGGACCCAGACTGGTGGAATTAAAATTTCAGCTCTCTTACTTGTGTAGACTTAGGGTATGTTACATTTCTGTCCCTCAGTTTCCTCATCTGCAAAATGAAGATAATAATCTTATCTACCACATAGTGTTGAGCAAATTGAATAAATAAAGATTTGTTAAGTACTTAGTGCTTGGACCATAGTAAGTATTATGTAAATATTTGGTAAATAAATAAAAATAACTGGCCATAAAGACAATCTCAAAGATTCCAAATAACTGAAATCACATAGAGTGTATCATCTGATTAATTTTCATAAATATAGAAATTAATTTTTTATTAATTAATATAAAATTTTAAGAAAATGATATCCCCAAATACCCCTGTGTTTGCAAATTTGAAAAACAGTGACTCATATATAGGCAGCCTTGAAAGTCAATATGAGGTCAGATCATAAATTTATAGCATAATCCAAAATGTGACCTTATTTGCCAGAACATGCCTTATTAGGCAAGACAGCAGTATGAACAGAGTTGGATTTCTGGGTTATTGAGTATAGGCATGGAAAAAGCAAAAACAGAAAATATCACATTTGCAATTTAATATCGAACTGTTCTTAAAAAATATACACAAATACCCACAAGGGGTGTGTGTGAGAGAGAATGATAAAGTAAATATGGCAAAATGTTAATTGTTGAATTTGTACACGTAGATAATAAATAGATACATAGATAAATAGATAATAGATTACCTAATAAATAGATAATTTACATAAACTATAATAACTTCTTGGTAAGTCTGAAATCATTTCAAAATAAAAAGTTTTAAAAATATAGGGAAAATGGGTGCCTGGGTGACTAGTTCGGTTAAGCGTCTGCCTTCGGCTCAGGTCATGATCCCAGGGTCCTGGGATCGAGCCCAGTGTTGGGCTCCTTGCTCAGCGGGAAGCCTGCTTCTCCCGCTCCTCCCTGTTCTGTCACTATCTGTCTCTCTCTCAAATAAATAAATAAAATCTTAAAAAAAAATGTAGGGAAAACACAAACAAAAGTAAAATAGGACCAGAGTTGTGGAGATGGGTGAGCAAAAGAAAGAGGGGCAATGAAGTTTGAGATATGGCAAATGTGTTATTGAGGATATGGAAAACAGAATCTAAACTGGAATAAAGGTCTATATGAAGTTAAAGAACATGCAGTACAGGTATAAGGGAAGGAGGAAAGGAAATATAAGTAGATAAAAGGCAGGAGAAATAGTCTGACCTGAAGCAGTTAAAATGTTGGGGAGATAAAATATAGCCTCATGAAAATTATAAGGCAAAGTGATTAAATGCTTAAATAAAGGGCAAAGTAAAATTCTGCATAAGGTCAGAAAAGGTTAATATAAAGGGCTACTGTACTTTTGAATCTCTTCCTTATTTCGCCTAACTCCCTCAGCCTCATATACGGGTTGGAATAACTCAAATTTAAGGTAAAGAATATTTAGAAAGAAAGAAAGAAAAGAAGGGAGAAAGGAAGAAAGAAAGAAAGAAAGAAAGAAGGAAAAGAAAGATGTGGAGGCTATAGAAATTGAGAAAAATAACTCTAATCCATCTTGCACAATGGAGAAGGACGGAATTTGAGAGGGGGAACAGCTAGAGAAGGTAAAACCTTTTGGAGAAGTTGATAGAAATGGGCCCCTTTATAGGTATTTATGCAAAATGGGATTGGTCTTGAATATTGACTAAGGAATTGGTTTTGCATATTTAGCAAGACAAACAACTACTATATGAGATATAGTTAATAGAAATAAAGAAATAAAACTGTCAGTACTTGAAGTCAATGTGGTCATTTATTCAGAAAGCTCACACTGAAAAATTATTAGAACCAATGACAAAGATATTTAGAGGATAGTTGGGTATAAAACCAACATACAAAAACAAGAAAGGGATAATTACCCTATCTAATAGTAAATTATATTAAAAAGCTGTAGTATTGGGGCACCTGGGTGGTTCTGTCAGTTAAATATCTGACTCTTGGTTTCAGCTCAGGTTGTGATCTCAGGGTTGTGAGATCGAGCCTGGTGTCAGGCTCCTTGCTCAGTGCAGAGTCTGCTTGAGATTCTTTCCCCCTCTTCCTGTCCCTCCCCCTCCCGCCCCTCCCCCTGCTCTCACTCCCTCTCTCTAAAATAAATAAATAAAATCTTAAAAAAATTAAAAATAAATAAAAAGTTGTAGTATTGATGCGAGAATAGGTAAGTAGTGTAATAAAAGGGAGTGGCCACCAATAAACCTATAGATAGGCAAATTTAGTTCATCATATAGATGTCACTTTAATTCTGTAGGAAAAGGATGGTCAATTCAATACATAGAGTTGGGACAATTGGATACCCACTTGGAAGAAAAATAAGTTACTTCCTTGACTCATGTAATTCACAAAACATATTCCAGATGATTCAAGACTTAAATAAAAAACACTAAATCAAACTAAAATATAAATGCATTAAGACAGTATAAAAGAATATGTTTATTTGTGCCATATTTATGGAGGCCTTCTAAAAGAGATGAAAACCAAATGCCATAATGAAAAAGACTGCTCAATTTGACTATATCGAAATTTAAAACCTCCATTCAGCAAAAGAATCACCAAACTTAAAAAATAATTGATAGGCTGAGGAAAATATTCACAAGATATTTAACAGTCAAAGCCTTAATATCTGGAATGTATAAAGAGCTTCTAAAATCAGTAATAAAGAGATAAGAAGCCCAAAAGAAAAAATGGACAGTAAATATGGATATGCTGAGAAGAGGTAAAGCAAAAGGCCAGTAAATTTAAGAAAGGATGCTCAATCTTAGTAGTAATCAGAAAATGCAAAATAAAGCAATAAGGAAGTATCACTTTTCACTCATAAGACATGTAAACATTTTTAAAATATTGGTAATATCAAGTTTGGTTGAGTATGGGAAAACTAGTGTCATAAACTGGTAGAGGGACAAACTGTTACCTCCTTTTAGAAGGGTAATGTATCAGTATCGATATGAATTTAAAACATGCATATCTTTTGGCACAGCAATCCTTCTTCATCATGTATGGAAAAATAATCAAATTTGTGCACAAAGAATTATGTAAGATGATATTCACAGTAGCACTAATTCATTAGAATGAAAAACACAAAACAACCTAAATGCCTATTAATTAGAGAATAGGTAAATAAATAATGTAACATTTATAATATGGAAGATAATACAACACTTAAAAGAGGTAGTTCTATAAGTGATATGGAAAGATTTCTGAGACATACTGTCAAGTGAAGAAAAGCAAGTTGAAGAACATATTCTAAGTGTAAAAACATTTAGGTGACATTTAAATATCACACATAACGTTGTAGTACTTTTAGTATCTATAGATGCTGAAATTGGATTCCCTTTTACATAAAATACCATGAATTTCCAACCTTTCCTTCCTTGGGTGGTCTTAGTAAAAATAATCTTTGTATCTTAATCTTCAGAGACTAAAATTACATGTTAATTCAAACAAACATGTATTGAGTACCCACTATATAAGTTCTCAAAAACAAATAATACATGGTACAATTCCTCCAAACCTTTTTGGAAATCACTTGGGAGCTTCACTTAAGTGGCATGAAGCAATCAAGTACTTAGAAGAGAATTATGTTTATTTTCGGCAATGGACACAAAGTTCTACTTTCAAGAACTGATTTAGGCATAAATTTGAACACATAACAGAGGCGTATGAGGTTCAATTACTCATATTAAATACTGGTTTTCTATGTTCGTTACCATGGACTTTAATATTTTATAGCAAAAGGGCCTAAAATGCTAACATAAGCTTTTATAAAAGCATTTGACTTTGTTTTTATTATGTAGATTTCCTTAGCATTCTTTAGCTTATAATTCGAAGTTTTTCCTCGATGACTTAAAATGCTTAAAAGAATTTTGGGGGACCAAGAATGAAAACAGGACAGTGACCTTAATACTAAAAACGAACACATCAGTGTATTATATTTGAGTTTTAAGAATACTCAGCATGGGAGAAACTTGGGCATCGGGACCAGCTGGGACTCTAAAACACTAAAGTTGGCTTAGGAGGCTTTAGGAACATGGGGAGATAAGATGATGCAAGCAATTTCATTTCTGGGCAAATCAATCTAATGTTAACGAAAAAATTTCCATGGCAACTTAAAACACAGGCAAAGGAACAGAATAAAAAAATAAAGCTTTTTTTAGTTCTATTTTTTTTTTTATTTTTCAAAGATTTTATTTATTTATTTGACAGAGAGAGACACAGCGAGAGAGGGAACACAAGCAGGGGGAGTGGGAGAGGGAGAAGCAGGCTTCCCGCGGAGCAGGGAGCCCGATGTGGGGCTTGATCCCAGGACCCTGGGATCATGACCTGAGCTGAAGGCAGACGCTTAACGACTGAGCCACCCAGGCGCCCCAAGCTTTTTTTAGTTCTAACCATAGGTACCATTTGAAGATTTTACTCCTTACTGTAGCTTTTTGTTTTTAACCTTCCAATTAGAATATGCTTTAATATTTTTATTTTTATAGTTTTCAAGATGGATACTAATGACTCAGATTAACCAATCAGCTAATAAACTAATGACTCAGATTAACCTATCAGCTAATAAATTAGTCTCTACTGACTTACAAGTATCTAAAAAAGGTAACATAGCTTCACGGAGCATATATTAATTTAGCTCACTAGCTGAGCAGTATTACTAGTTATTGATTCATTATATTGGTCAGAAAGATATCTAAATTAGAATCAGAAAGCAGAAGTTGACAAATAAATCATCTACTAAACACAGCAGACAACTACAAAATATAGCTATGAATTTTTACACTAAAAACAAGAGGGACAAATAAAAGGAGTTTGTCATATTTGTAAGAAAATAATCCTGAAACCCTCAAGCAAACTTCAAATTTAGACTACCAGGTCATTTCCTACTAGTAATAAACAATTAATAGATAAATCTGAAGATATGACTGCAATGATAATTTTAATGCTTCAAGCATGAACACTTCAATAGACAACTGCAGTAATAATTTTTATATTTTAATCATGAACACTTCAACAGATGAAATCACTAAAAAAAAATGCCAGGATATTATAATACAAGCACTATGATTTACCTGTATTATATGACTAATACTGAATAATAAAGAGATAAGATTCTGTACCATTTCATATTTTCAATCATGGTTTTATATCAAACATTGCCAAACAGCTCACTACTACATAAGTTTTATTTTTTAAAGAAAATTCCTCAATCTACTTCATATATATAAAGATTCATATAAATACATTTTAATATATATACAAGAGCCACTGAAAATTTTCATTAATCTTACAAAATACAAAAGAAGATACCATAAAAAATTAAAAATGAAATTATATTTAGCAAAAATGCATGTTTTGAGATGATGTTGATGTTAATCTTTTTCATTGTTCATCAATAGATGCACAAGGGTAATTGGGTCACAGTGAATTGGTAATTTAGATAATGAGAATTTTACAATACCTGTCTTTTTTTCCCTCATTGGACTTTTTAATACTTTCGTATTAAAGAAAATCTTGGTCATAAAGTGAATTTTATTCTGAAACTTTATGATCTGCTTACTAATATGTTTATTCATCCATTCACTCATCCAAAAGCCTCAACCAGGTATGAACGCAAATGAAATTATTTAAATCCTTCCTTAGGGCCTACCACATATCAGACCTAGTTCTAGGCACTGGGGACATTGCATTTGGGAGGCTTACATTGTAGTGGTGGCAACACAACATAAACCAATAAGCAAATACATAAGTAAAATAACTGCAGGTCATGTTAAGTGCTATGAAAGAAATAAACAAGGGCCTAAGAGAAAACAAGGATTGGGGGGCTGGGGTGAAAAGAGAGATCTCCTTCAGAGACAAGGGGAGTCCTCTCTGAGGAGGTGAAATTTGAGAAGCCTGAAGAGTGAGAAAGAAACTGGCCATAAGAATCTGGGGCGGGGGACACAAGTACTCCAGGCAAGGGAAACAGCATGCTGGACATGAGCAGGGTGTGTTCTAGAACGGAAGTTAAGATTGATGTCGCTGGAGTGTAATGAGGGAAAGGGGGAGTGGCACGAGATGAAGTTAGAGAAACAGGCAAGGAAGGAACAATGTAGGGCGACCTTATTCATAATCGTGTTTTATATTTTATTTTATTTTAACTGCAATGGGAAAGCAACAGAAGAGTTTAAGCAGAGGGGTGACAGACCTTAATTGCACTTGAGGAAAGTATTTCCTTTTAGCTGTGTTAAGAATGGACTGGTAGAAGCAATCTGCTAGAAGACTTTGTGATAAAAGCTGACAAAATTTTGGATGCCTATTCACAGCAGCCTCTTAAAACTACCTCTTTGTATTTAACTGAATAATAATAGGCACAATTGGAATAATTGGAGAAATGGGTCATGTTATCTGGGGGACTGTAATAGTCTAGGACGTGCACATTGGGAGTGGTTACCTAGGTATTTTAGACTTTGGAAAGCATATTTCAAAGTATTCAAAGAGGTAAAAGTGCATTGTAAGCATTTATTATAAGGAAGGCAAAAAAGATTTTGAAGTTATTAAAAAAAAGAACATTCTGACCATAGCCATACAAACAGCCTAAGCCCAAAGATAAGAAACCAGAGAGAAATGTGTAGAAGCTCAAGGGGTTGTACAGGGAGCTTTCTATATTGCTTAGGTATAAAGAGGCTGTGTATAAAAGGCAAAAGGAAAGGCAGATAAACCTGATTCAGCCTTCAAGACCTTGTATGATTTGACCTCTGACTACCACATTTTGTGAGTGTCTTTCCCTGACCACATTTTATAAGTGTCTCTCCAGTCATGTCCTTTTTTCTGTTCCCTGAATATGTCAAACTTATTTTTTACTTTGGGCTTTTGAAGTTGCTGTTCTTTGTTCTAACTCTTCTAATATTTGAGCTCCAATATCACCTTAAAATGTCATCTTGTTTATTTTCTTCATAGCATATATTCATAACTTAAATAAAATTACTGTTTATGTGTTTATTGCCTTTCTCCCATCACTAGAATTTCAGTAAGAGAGCAAGGACTTTGTCTATCCTTTTCATGGCATTATCCTCAGTGCTTAGCATAGCATGTGGCACATTATAGGCCTTCAATAAATACTTATTGAATGGAAAGAAGGAAGAAATGTAGAAGGGAGGGAAAAATGAAAAGGCATCTGAGAAAAATATCAAAAAGTTTATCAAATCCAGAATGAAGTGGAGTTTAGAAAAATCCTAAAGATATAAAAGGTACTTTTAAAGTTATAATTGGAACATGAAGATTAAGGGATACTTGGGCAAACAACTGCAATAATAAAATGAAATTGAAAGAAAATTAAATTTCAATTTGTTTCTATTTTCTTGAAAAAAGAGAATAAATCTATGTCAAAATGAAAAAATTTATCTGATCAAGAATAAATCATAAAATACTTTTGGCTTCCAGTCAAGATGGAATAATAGGGGTGAGATTTGCCCTCTTGCTTGAAAGAACGCCCACCCAGAAAAAAAACAGGCAAAATATATGAAACAATTTTTTTTTTTAAAGACACCAGACACCAGGCAATCAAAGGAGACAACCAGGAAACAAAGGAGAGGAGCCCTAGAACTGCCTTAACTTATTGCCTTGAGTGAGTTTCCAGTCTATGTGCAGAGAGGGTGAACCCAGTTGGAGCTCAAAGGGTCAGGGGAGACCAAGGCAGTGTGTATTTTTCAGGACAGAGTACTGGAGAAGAGTTGCAGAGAGAAAGAAATGCAGAGATCTGCAAGGGTCCCCCCAACTTTTTAAATATAGGGCTTGACCTGTACTTTATTATTTTTAAAGTAAGCTCTATGCCCAACATGGGGCTTGACCTCATGACCCTGAGATTAAGAGTCACATGCTCTACTAAATGAGCCAGCCAGGTGCCCCAGAGGGTTCCCTTTGAATATTTAGCATAGTACTGGGCAGTGAATGCAATGAGGAAACTAAATGAAGCTGAGGAAAGAATTCCCTGAAAGGATAAAGCAAATGCACTTGACACGCTGGGCTGGGAACTAAAACACTTCATAACTCATGAGATGTAAGACAGAATACTCAGAAGGTCTTGCTTAGTAGTGGGGAATAGGTAGACTTAGATAAAACACTTTTTGGTATTGCCTAATGAGTTTTAAAAGCAAAACCTGAAAGGATCAAATTATTATTTCCAAGTAATTTAACTGCAATCCAGAGCAAACCTGAAAAATATTTAAATGCATACAAAAATACCCAGGACCCAACAGAGAAAATTCACAATGTCTAGCATCAAATAAAAATCATCACACATGGGGGCACCTGGGTGGCTTGGTCGGTTAAGCTCTGATTTTGGCTCAGGTCATGATCTCAGGGTCCTGGGATTGATCCCCTTGTCAGGCTCCCTGTTCAGCGGGGAGTCTACTTGTGCCTCTCTCTCTGCACTTCCCCCTACTCATGCTCTCTCTCTCTCCCAAATAAATAAATAAAATCTTAAAAAAATTATCACACATGGAAAGCAGCAGAAAAATAAAACACATAGTGAGGTGAAAAATCAGTCAGTCTTAGATGAACTTCCAGGGAACTACATTGAATGAAAAAAGCCAGTCCCCAAAGGTTATATATTATAGGAGACCATTTATTTAACATTTTTGAAATGACAAAATTATAACTGACTGAGCCACCCAGGAGCCCCTGAAATGACAAAATTTTAGAAATGGAGGACAGATTAGTTGTTGCAGGGGTAGGGATGGGGGTAAGGTGGGGGCGAGATAGAAGGGGGTTTGGTTATAAAAAGACAAGAAGAGGGATTCTTGTGGTGATGGAACTGTACCTTGACTGTGGTGGTGGATGAAAGAACCTAAACATGGGATAGAATGGTACAGATCTAAAAACACACAGGCACAAAAATGAATACAAGTAAAATTAGGGAAATCTGAGCAAGATCAGTGCTTTGTATCAACACATTCTGGCTACGATATTTTACTAGTTTTACAAGGTGTTACCATCAGGGAAAAGGGGGTAAAGGGCACAGGGGATTTCTCTGTATGACTCCTCACAACTGCATATGAATCTACAATTAATAAAAATTTCAATTAAAAATATCAATTAAAACTGATCCAGATTGACAGATTTTAGAATTAACAGATAAGAACATTAACACAGGGCGCCTGGGTGGCTCAGTCGTTAAGCGTCTGCCTTCGGCTCAAGTCATGATCCCAGGCTCCTGGGATCGAGCCCTGCATCGGGCTCCCTGCTCTACGGGAAGCCTGCTTCTCCCTCTCCCACTCCCCCTGCTTGTGTTCCCTCTCTTGCTGTGACCCTCTCTGTCAAATAAATAAATAAAATCTTAAAAAAAAAAAAAAGAACATTAACACAGTTATAACTGTATTCCAAATGTTCAAAAATATAATGAAATATGCAAGATAGTAAAAAAAAAAAAGACTTAAACTTAACTTCTGGAGATGAAAATTATAATTTATGAGATGAAAAATACACTGGATGGGATTAATAGCAGGTTAGACATTGCAGATTAGTAAACTTGAAGACATAATAACAGAAACTATCCAAAATCAAACAAAGAAAAGAAACTGGAAAAAAAAATAGAGTATCAGTGATATGTGGGCCAATTCACATGGCCTACTATATGTGTAAGTGGAATCCCTAAAGGAGGGAAGAAAGTGGGGGACAAAAAACATTTGAAGAAATAAAGGATGAAATTTTCCCCAATTTGATTAAAAAAAACCTATAAACTCAGAGATTTAAGAAGCAAAAAAAATCCCAAGCACAAAAAGTATAAAGAAAACTACACTAAGGTACATCATAATCAAATTGTTCAAAATCAGAGAAAAGGAAGAAGTCTTAAAAACAGCTAGAGGGGGGAAAATATTATGTACATAAGAACAAAGATAAGGATGATAGTAGATTCTTCAGTGTAAACAATGCATGTGAGAAGACTGTGGACTCTCATCTTTAAAGTACTAAAAAATTCCCTCAAACCTGTCAACCTAGAATTCTATATACAGCAAAAATATCTTTCAAAAATGAAGGTAATATAAAGACTTTCAGATATACAAAAGCTGGATCACTAGCAGACCACCAGTACAAGTATGGTAAAGAAGACTCTTCAGGAAGAAGCAAAATAATACCAGATTGAAATAAGGATCTAAGATAAAGTAATGAAGAGCATCAGAAATAGCAATTATATGACTAAACATACATCTCTCTCTCTTTCTTTTTCTTTAAAGTTAGCTCCATGCCCAGTGCAGAGCCCAGGGTGGGGCTTGAAATCATGACCCTGAGATCAAGACCTGAGCTAAGATTAAGAGTCAGACGCTCAACTGACTGAGCCACCCAGGCATCCCTAAACATACATTTCTTATATCTTACAAACATATTTTTATATTTAAAATTTTAAAAAGATATTGACAATTTAAATTTTTAAAATGTAGTGTAAGGTTTATAACACATGAAAAAGTAAAATATATGATAACTATACCACAAAAGCCAAAAGAGAAATGGCAGTACACTAATTATAAGGTTCTAATACTACAAGTGAAGTGATATAATATCACTTGAAGGTAGATGATGAGAAGTTAAAGATGTATATACTCCAAACCCAAAACAAGCAATAAATAACAAAACAAAGAGTTGTATCTAAAGAGCCATTAAAGGAGATAAAAATGGAATCATAAAAAGTACTCAATCCAAAAAAGGACAGAAAGAGAGGGGGAAAAAGAACAAAGAACAGATAGGACAAATATAAAATGGGAAACATGGGACAAATAGCAAAATGATAGATTTAAACCTAACTATATCAATAACCATATTAAATGTAGATGGTCTGAGCACCAAATTAAAAGGCAGAGATTGTCAGATTGTAGGTCTACAATCAGACAGGAAAAAGAAAAAAAAAAGGCCCCATCCAAATTGATGAGAAAGAAATAAAATTGTTACTATTTCTAGATGACATAATACCATATCTAGAAAACCCTAAAGACTCCACCAAAAAACTGTTAGAAGTAATAAATGAACCAGTAAAATTGCAGAATACAAAATTAATATACAGAAACTGGTTGCATTTCTACACACTAATAACAAAATAGCAGAAAGAGAAATTAAGAAAAAAATTCCATTTATAATTGCAACAAAAAGAATAAAATACCTAGGAATAAACTTTACCAAGGAAGTGAAACACCTGTACTCTGAAAACTATAAAACATCATTACTGAAGTTCAAGATGACACAAACAAATGGAACGATATTCCATGTTCATGGGTTGGAAGAATTAATATTTGTTAAAATGTCCAGTCTACTCAAAGCAATCTACATATTCTTTGTAATCCCTATCAAAATACCAACAGCATTTTTCACAAAACTAGAAAAAATAATATTAAATTTGTGTGGAATAACAAAAGACCCTGAATAACCAAAGCAATCTTGAAAAAGAACAAAGCTGGAGGTATCACAATCCCAGATTTCAAGATATATTATAAAGCTATAATATCCAAAACAGTATGGTACTGGCACAAAAACAGACACATAGATTATGGAACAAAATAGAGACCAGAAATAAACTCATTTTTTTGGTTGTTTTTAAGGATTTATTTGTTTATTTGAGAGAGAGAGAGAGAGAGAGAGCATGCATGAGTGGTGGGGGGGTAGAGGGAGAGAATCTTCAAGGAGACTGCCCATTGAGTGAGGATCCCAACTTGGGGCTCAGTCTCACAACCCATGAGATCATGACCTGAGCCAAAACCCAGAGTCAGACGTTTAACCAACTGAGCCATCCAGGCGCCCCATAAACTCATGTTTATATGGTGAATTAATCTACAACAAAGGAGGCAAGAATATACAATGGGGAGGGGTAATACATATATATATATATATATATATGGAATATGGAATATATAGAATACATATATATACATATACACACACAATGGAATATCAGTCAGCCATAAAAAGAAATGAGATCTTGCCATCTGCAACATATGGACCTAGAGGGTATTATGCTAAGTGAAATAAGTCAGACAGAGAAAGACAAATACCATATGATTTCACTTATATGTAGAATCTAAAAAACAAACAAATGAACAGACAATAAAAGCAGAAATACACTCATAAATACAGAGAACAAACTGGTGGTTACCAGAGGGGAGAAGGGTGGGCAGATGGGATAAAGGGGAGTGGGAGGTACAGGCTTTTAGTTATGGAATGAATAAGTCAGTAGGATTAAAGGTACAGCATAAGAAATATAGTCAATGGTACTGTAATAGCTACATTTGTGGTGAGCAAAGCATAAGGTATAGAGTTTTAAATTACTATGTTGTACCCCCAAAACTAATGTAACATTGTGTGTCAACTATACTTCAATAAGTAAAAAACAGATTGGGATAGATGTCCCAATAAAATAAAATGCAATAAAATACTGTGCATGATAATAAACAAATAAATAATAAATAAAAAAGCAAAGCCCAAATGTATACAGCCTATAAAAATCACAACTTAAATATAATGATATAATAGGTCAAAAATAAAATTATGGACAAAAATAAATTCTGTTAACACTAATACAAGAATGCTAGAAGGGGCATTTGTGATAGCCAAAACTAAAAACAATCCAAATATCCATCATAGGTGGACATATAAACTAATTTTCATATACGGAGAAGCAGAATATAACTCAGAAAAAAAAATTATTGACTTATGAAACAGCAAGAATAAATCTCAAAATAATTATCCTGAGTGAAAGAGGCCAAATGAAAAGAGAATGTATACTGTATTATTCCATTTATATAAAGTTCTAGAAAGTGCAAAATAATCTACGGTGACAGCAGTTGAGTGGTTGCCTGGAGACATCAAGGAGAGTGGGAAGAAAAGGGAGGTAGGACTGTTGAATCACAAACCTGTACCTCTGAAACAAATAATACATTATATGTTAAAAAAAAGAAGATAGTAGGAAGGGAAAAATTAAGGGGGGGAAATTGGAGGGGGAGATGAACCATGAGAGATTATGGACTCTGAGAAACAAACTGAGGGTTCTAGAGGGGAGGGGGGTGGGGGGATGGGTTAGCCTGGTGATGGGTATTAAAGAGGGCATGTACTGAATGGAATACTGGGTGTTATACGCAAACAAAGAATCATGGAACACTACATCAAAAACTAATGATGTAATGTATGGTGATTAACATAACATAAAAATAAAAAAGAATATAAGGAGGGGCGCCTGGGTGGCTCAGTCTTTAAGTGTCAGACTCTTGATTTCTGCTCAGGTCATGATCTCAAGCCTTGCATCCTGGCTCTGCACTAAGCGGGGAGCCTGCTTGAGATTCTCTTTCTCTTCTCCCTCTGCCCCTCCCCCCACTCACAGGCTGGCACTCTCTCTCATTCTCTCTCTCAAAATAAATAAATCTTTTCAGGATGCCTGGGTGGCTCAGTTGGCTAAGCAGCTGCCTTCAGCTCAGGTCATGATCCCAGGGTCCTGGGATCGAGCCCCGCATCGGGCTCCTTGTTCAGCAGGGAGCCTGCTTCTCCCTCTGCCTGCCACTCCTCCTGCTTGTGCTCTCTCTCTCTCTGACAAATAAAAAAATAAAATCTTAAAACAAAAAATCTTTTTTAAAAAAAGAAATGAATATAAGGAAACTTTTGGTGGTTATGGATATGTTAATTTTCTTTATTGTGGTGATAGTTACATGTATGTTAAAACATCAAATTGTACTCCTTATATATGTGTTGTTTACTGTATGTCAGCTATATCTCAATAAAACCATTAAAAATAAATAAATAAAAGAAGGAACAACTCTTCCTTACAGAAGTATTCCAATCAATAAACGCAGAAGGAATAAGGGAGATAGAAAATTATTATTAGAACACCACACTAGAAATTGAGCCACACACAATGGAATATCACTCAGCCATAAAAAGGAATGAGATCTGGAATGATCCATCAATAAATTCTAAAACAGTAGGTGAATGTTTAAGAAGAAAGAAGATAATTGCATGGTATCAAAGGATCTCCTTGCAAATATTTATTAATTACAAAGGGGGAAAATAGCAACTTCACAGTGGAGAAACCTGACACACACACCCTAAACCAAGTGATCAAGGTTAACATCATCAATAATAATATATATCAACATCATGTGCCACCTGCTATAATGCCCTGAGGAGGGTACATCACTTCCAATATTTGTTCCCCAAATGAATAATCTCAATTTAATCAGGACAAAATATCAGATAAACACAACTGAGGGACACAACAGAATGCCTGACTAGTAATCAAAATGTCAAGGTGATAAAAAGATAAGGAGAGACTAAGGAACTCTTACAGATTGGAGGAGACTAAGGAGACATGAAAACTAAATATAATGTGGGATCCTGGACTGCATCTTGGGGAGAAAAAGTACATTAATGGAAAAAGTGGTGATATCAGAATAAAGTCTATGGTTTGGTTAATAATATTGTAACAATATTAATTTCTTAGTTTTGGTAATAGGATGATGGCTATTCAGGGTGTTAACCTTAGGGGAGGGTAGGTAAAGGCTGTATGGAAATGCTCTGTACTATTTTTGCAATTCTTCTACAAGTCTAAAATTACTGTAAATAAAAAACTTTAAAGAATAAATCACAAGCTTGGACAAGTGAAAAAGTAGTAACAGATCTCTTACCTATTTTAGCAGATCTTTTATTTGTATCTTGACCTACATAATTGCCTGAAAAAAAATGAATGAGGGAAACCTGGAGATGAAATGACTAGATTGATGGTAATTTTGAAGAACTATAGAGAATAGAAGAGATGCTAGAAGACTAGATAATGAAACAGTTTCTAATTTTTTTAAAAAGGCAAACAATGTGGACATCTCAAATTATAAACAGATCAGGCTTTAAATCATGCTTTTTATTTTTTAGCCTTGTAAGATTTTAGAAGGAATTAATGAAAAGACAGGTTTACATGTATTTAGGAAGGAAGATAGTAGTAACTATGAGCTAGTTCAGCTTCACCAGGAACAAGTTATGTCAGACCAACCTTAATCACTTCTGAAAGGATTGCTTGCTTGGCAGATATAAAAAACAAAAAAGCTCTACTCTAGACCTAGTAACTTTGATTTCAAGAAGGTATTTAGCAAAATCACTAGAAATCTTGTGGACCAGATGGTAAAATAAGAGCTAGATGGTATTTTAAAAGTTGTATATACTTGTTATTCACTGAATGACTATTTACAGGTTTAGGACTCAATTTCTACACTCAATCTCCTATTAGAATTCTCTACTGGCAGATCAAAAGGCTTTCTCTGCAGTCCTACCAGATAAACATTTTCCATTAACTAGGATGAAGATAAACTGAATTGGAAGAATGGCTGATGACTACAGAACAGAATTAGGATCCAAATATTCTTAAATGAATTTTGAAAAAAAAATCTTAAAAAAATAAGATTAAATGGAAGATAGAGGAGATATAATTTACAGTATATGATATAAATTTTTTTTTTTTGGCTAACTGCAAGTTCACTAAGTCTTTCTGTACAATGCAGTTGGTAAAAGGGTTAAGAGGATCATACTTATCAGAGAGTAATATTCACCCTAAATCAGAATGTGAAATTCTTCTGATAAACTGGAAGCATTTTCATATTTCATTCATCAAATTTCTTTAATTCATAGAAAAAATGGGAATAAATAAATCTTTGTGAAACAAGAGCTATGAAAACAATGAGCTAGAGAAAATAAACAAGAAAAGACAAATCCTTTTAATCACTGGTAGATTGTGACGTCACATTCATATCTTAAGTGCTAGCCTTACTTTAACTAGAACCAGTTCTACCTTTATTTTATATATTAGGATCCTATAAAATCAATCTTTTAAAATATAAGGATTAGAAGACAGAAAAATAGGGGCCACAGGATAGACACCCATGAATTAACCAGAGAATAAAAAGCCAAATATAATCAAGTAGGCCATGTAATCAGCTTGCCAGGATTGTCAGTCTTTGCTAAATAGTTTGCTTCAGCATAAATCCTTTTCCATTTCATGCATTTATTTCACAGAGAGACACTAAGGGCCTGAACTAGAATTCTGAGAGTGAGAGTAGAGAGAAGGGATAAAATTGAGTAATATTTGGGATCTGAAATAAGCAAGTCTTAGTAAATATATGGATGTGTGGGGCCTGATAGTGATGTAGGAAAGGGATGACAAATAGGTTTTAATTCACATGCTATATCAGTCAGGGCCTGGCAGAAAAAAGACAGTACACTCAAATTGGGTAATCTGTGGAAAACTTTGCCTACAAAGATGTGGGAAAGATTTAGGGCAACTGACAAGGGATAGTGTATGATCCCAGGGCTAGCAATAGGAGACCTATTATCACCCCTAAGTCAGAAATGACCAGTTTCTGGAATTGAAGAGCTTGTTGATGGAAGTTGTGTCTTTCAGTAAAGAAATGCAGACAACCCGTGGCAACTCCTGTAAGAATAAATATCCAAACATCACTCTTGTCCCACTTTCCAATCTTCTGTGAATGCCTCTGAGCAAACCCAATTGGAAGAAAGAGGGCAAGAAATCTCTTGAAATAGTCTTGCACAAAGGTGATTGCACAAAGAGCAGGTTAGAGAATAAGCAGGTACCAATCTTGATTGATAGTAGTTGCCTGAAACACCGTGTAGAAAAGGATTTTGTGATATCATTCAACCTCATTAGAATACATAAGCATGAAAGGCATATGCCCATTATGAGAATGGGATGAGGCAGTGTTAGCATGTGTGCTCATGAGTCCTATGTCTGTAATAAGCATGGGATGGAGGAATGACATGTGTGTCATGTTTTCCAACCCTGGACTATGAAGACTTTCACACTTCTAGTTTGCCTGAATGGTAAATGGCCATACCAATAGTGAATAAAAAAAGTACAAGAGAACCAATTTGGGAGTGGGAATGATAAATTCAGTTTGGGTATGTTGACTTTGAAATGTGTTGACTCTGAGATGCTCAAAGATCATCTATAGATATATGAACCTGAAGTTCTACAGAGAAGTTTAGATTGGAAATAGGAGTTTTGGAATCAGTAGTTTATATGTGATGGTTCATAGAAACCATGAAAGTGAAGACAACACAGAGTAAAAAAAGTAGTAGTTATGTATGAAATCAGGGGAAAATCAACATTTTAAGCAAGGGGCATAGAAAAAGCCCATAAAAAGAAAAAGAGCAAGGAAAGTCAAAAGGTTACAAGCAGCACCAAAGAAAAGTAGATTCATAGAAACCAAGAAAGCAGAAAATTTATAGAAGAAAGTTGCCATGAATGTCAAATGTCAAAGAAAAGGCAGTGAAATATGGACTGAAAACTTTCCACTGGATATAACAATTAGAAGATTACTGGTGGCCATGGTTAGAGTAGTTCCAGGAATGTAGTAAGGAAGGAAGCCCAATTTCAAAGGGATGAGAAGTTAATGAGAGATAAGAATGTGAATACAGCAAATAATAACCTTTTGAGCACAATGCATGAGGTGAAAGGGAAAATGAATTGATGATAGCTAGATGAAAACAGGATTAAAAGAGGAATTTTTTTTAGAGTGACAAACCAAATAAAATTAAACTACGAGGAGAAGAAACTAATGGAGTAAAACTGAATATATTAGAATGAGAGGAGTATAGTTTCTCACCCCTCAATACAGGTGATTGACTGAGGTAAGCACATTAGTTAGTTATCTATTATGAAAAGATGAGTTGAGCCAATTGGATTCTCTTTGTTAGGAGTATGAACTAAGAAATATGTAAATAATTGGCTGATCAGCAGTATAAAGACAGATTTAAGGGTGGTGATACAGAAAGAAAGGATACTGTACTCAATCAATACCAAAGAAAACCCCAAACAATCCAATTAAAAAATGGTCAGAGGACCTCAATAGACAATTTTCCTAAGAAGATCTATAGATGGCTAATAGACACATGAAAAGATGCTCAACATCACTAATCATCAGGGAAATGCAAATCAAAACCACAATGAGATACTACCTTACACCTGTTAGAATGGCTAAAATCAAAATGACAAGAAATAACAAGTGTTGGTGAGGATGTGAAGAAAAAAGAACCCTTTGTGCACTGTTGATGGGAATGTAAATTGGTACAGCCAATGTGTTAAATGGTATGGAGTTTTCTCAAAACATTAAAAAGAGAAATACCGTATGATCCAAAAATTCCACTACTGGGTATTTAACCAAAGAAAATGAAAACACTAGTTTGAAAAGTTATATGTACCCCTATGATTACTGCAGCATTATTTACAATAGCCAAGATATGAGAGCAACCTAAGTGTCTATCAATAGACGAATAGATAAGGAAAATGCGATGCATACACACACAAACACACACACAGGAATATTACACAGTTATAAAAAGAGTAAAATTGTGCCATTTGAGACAGGGATGGAGTAAAATAAATCAGACTGAGAAAGACAAATACCATATGATTCCATTCATAAGTGGAATCTAAAAAAGATAATAATCAAACAAAAAGCAGAATTAGACCTATAAATATAGAGAACAAACTGATGGTTGCCAAGGGGAGGGGGTTGGGCAAAATGGGTGAAGGGGAGAGAGAGAGATACAGCCCTTCAGCTGTGGAAAAATAAGTCACAAGGATAAAAGGCACAGCATAGGGTTATAGTCAGTGATACTGTAATAGTGATGTAAAAGGTCAGATGACAGCTACATTTGTGGTGAGTATAGTATAATATATAAACATACCAAATCACTAAGCTGTACACCTAAAGTTAATGTAACGTTGTGTGTCAACCATACTAAAAAAAAAAAAAAAAAGATAATGTAGCAGTAATAAGCCATGTTAAAACTAAAGTTAGAAATAATAAAAACCATGAGTGGCTAAAGAAAGCATCTATAAGGTCTAGCTCTTAGAGAAACAGAAGAGGACAGAGATGTATGGAGAGAGGCAGAGTCTCCCTGAGAGACCATGACCCTCTAAAGGAGATTCAGAGAGAAAGAGAGCTTCCCTTATATCTTTCAAGTTATGGTTTATTGATGTCCTTATATTAGCTCCTCTTTTCTCTTAACATGAATGGGTTTCTGTTCCTTGCATCCTAAACTCCAACCCTAAGACAAGGACTAAAGTAAGTCATGGAGGAGTCAAAATGCAAAGGGTTGTCTTAAACAAGAAAGGAAAATCCAACCCTCAGTGATCTTAGGAAAGAAAGTAAGAAAGAGTGTTAATGCAGGAGTCAGAAGGAAGTCCAAAGCTCAAATACATTTCTCAAAAAAAATGAAAAAGATTAAAATTAAATGAGTTGGAAAATAACCACAAGGACTCATATTTAGGTCTTTAATCCATTTTGAAGTTATTTTTGTATATAATGTAAGAAAGCATTCTTTTGCATGTAGCTGACCAGTTTTCCCAACATCATTTGTTGAAGGAACCGTCTTTTTCCCATTGGATAATCTTTCCTGCTTTGTTGAAGATTAACTGACCATATAATTGTGGGTTTATTTCTGGGTTTTCTATTCTGTTCTATTGATCTATGTGTCTATTTTTGTGCCAGTACCATAATGTTTTGATTACTACAATGAAGGAAATAATCAACAAAACTAAAAGGCATCCCATGGAATGGGAGAAGATATTTGCAAATGACAAATCAGATAAAGGGTTAGTATCTGAAATATATAAAGAACTTATACAACTCAACATCCAAAAAAAAAAAAATAATAATCCAATTGAAACATGGGCTGAAGACGGGAACAGACATTTCTCCAAAGAACACATACAGATGGCCAACAGACACCTGAAAAGATGCTTAATAGCATTCATCATCAGGGGAATGCAAATCAAAACCACAAGAAGATATCACCTCACATCTGCTGAATGGCTAAAATCAAACACACAAGAAACAGCAAGTGTTGGTGACTATGTGGAGACAAAGGAACCCTCTTGTACTATTGGTGGGAATGCAAACTGGTGCAGCCACCGTAGAAAACAGTATGGAGGTTCCTCAAAAAGTTAAAAATAGAACTATCCTACAATCCAGTAGTCACACTACTAGGTATCTACCCCCAAAATACAAAAACACACATTCAAAAGATACATGCACCCCTATGTTTATTGTAAAATAGCTAAATTATGGAAGCAGCCCAAGTGTCCATTGATAGACGAATGGATAAAGAAGCTGTGATATATAGATATATCTCAAATGGAATATTATTCAGCCATAAAAAAGAATGAAATCTTGCCATTTGCAATGACATGGATGGAGCTAAAGAGCATAATGCTAAGTGTTATTAGTCAAAGAAACACAATACCATATAATTTCCCTCATCTGTGGAATTTAAGAAACAAAACAAATGAGCAAAAAACAAAAAACAGAGAGGGAGGCAAACCAAGAAACAGACTCTTACCTATAGAGAACAAACTGGTGGTTGCCACAGGGGAGGAGGGTGGGGAATACGTAAAATAGGTGATGGGTATTAAAGAGTGTACTTGTGATGAGCATTGAGTAATGTATAGAATTGTTGAATCACTGTATTATAAGCCTGAAACTAATACAACACTGTATGTTAAATAAACTGGAATTAAAATAAAATAAAATAAGACATATTTGAAAATAGAGATGAAATGAATAAATTCCCAGGAAAATGTGAAACATCACAATTATTACAAAATGAAAAACTCAAGTAATAAAGAACTCAAATAAGTAATAAAGAAATTTAGGGATGCCTGGGTGGCTCAGTCAATTAAGCGTCTGCCTTTGGCTCAGGTCATGATCCCAGGGTCCTGGGATCGAGCCCTGCATCTGGCTCTCCCTGCTTGGCAGGAGCCTGTTTCTCCCTCTCCCAGCCCCCCTGCTTATGCTCTCTCTCTCTGTCAAATAAATAGATAAAATCTTAAAAAAAAAAAAGAAATTGAAGTGGTAGTCAAAGATCACTTTTTTTTTTTTTATCAAGTAAACACTACTCCCAACATGGGTAGAGATCAAATATCATGACCCTGAGATCAAAAGTCACTGACTCTACTGACTGAGCCAGCCAGGTACCCCAAAGACCACTTCTCTTAAGAAACCCCAGGACCAGGTTATGCTGGTAGGTTCTACCAAATTTTCAAGATATATATAATTCCTATTTCATGTAAGTTGTTTCAGAAAATATGAAAAGAGCAAAAGGTATCCAAGTTATTTATAAAAGCTAATATAGCTATATGCACACAATGAATCATGGAACACTACATCAAAAACTAATGATGTAAGGTATGATGATTAACATAACAAAAAAAAGCTAATATAATTCTGATCCTAATACAAGATAAAAATAATACTGCAAAAAAACAATCTAGCCATATGGTGAACTTAGTATGGCAGAAAATAAGAATAGGACGTCATATGTTTGTTGATGCAAAAACATATTTGCTATTTGCAAAATCTTAAATCAGATTTGTAACATAAAGCAGTAAAATGTATAAGTACTATACTAGACAGTAATAGTAACATTTCCTAAATTTCTACCTTAAAGTTATAAGCATGACCCTTTCCTTCCAATTCAGAATTATAATACATTTTCAGTGATTTTTAACAACTCCTCTTCTTACTCCCAATCTGTCAATTTCCCTTCCTTGATCCCTTAGGTGTGTTAGGGTTGAACATGAACATCATGAACATCAGCTCTGTCTCCAGTTTACTGGGGAGGAGGTTGGACTTCCCTTTCAAAGTTGGTGAACTTCAGGTTAGAAGATCAGATTTCCCAAACCAGGATAAAAGTGAGAAGAGATCAGTGTCCTGAACAAGAAAATGTCAGCTACCAGTGCCCCCCCCACCCAATCTGGTATGTCTGGTTAACTTGAGTTAGAATAGGAATGAATGAAATTAGCAATATGTTCTCTTCTTTTGATTTCTGGGGTGTACAATTTTTCCCATTATGGCTTCACCATCTATTTCCTGCTAATCTGTGAAGATGACATAAGGCTAGAGATGTCTTTGGAAAAGAGATGTCAATCACAAACCATGTTGCTTTTCTGTTTTGTTATTTTAACTAGTAGGAGAACCAGAAAAGTCTGGTTAATGTACTGTTTGCTTTCCTTAATTCTAGACTTTTGACTTGAGGTGATTTATTTCTTTACATTAGTATCCTCGGGGTTAAAGAGGAGATTCTGAAGCCTACTGAAAACAGTTTAGGTGGACATAAATTTAAAAGATTAGATAGGAATATTTTCCCATAGGATTGTCAAACTTCTCAGTTCCCTAAAACATGCAGGTAGTTTCTTTTTCCCTTTGTCTAGAAATTCTCACAGGAGTGAGAGCTGAATGATTTGTTAGAAGGCCTTTATATTTACCCTCTTTGGTCTCTATATAACCAAAAGGATATCAAAAGGTCTGTGGCTTATATTGTTTCTGGAACTAACGACATCCCAGTAATGCAAAACTAAAAGAAATATACCATAACTCCTAGTAGAGAATTACAGGATATGTAAGAGGTGGAAGGGCAGTGAATTTTTTAAAAGATTTATTTATTTTTAGGGGGAGAGAGAGAGAGAGGGAAAGGGAGAGAGAGAGAGAAAGAGAGCTTGAGCAGGTGGAGGGGCAGAGGGAGAGGGGAAGAGAGAACCTGCAGCAGAGTCTCCATTGAGCGCAGAGCCCGAAGGAAGGCTTGATTCCATTACTCTGATATCAAGACCTGAGCCCAAACCAAGAATCAGATGCTCAACCGACTGAGCCGCCCAGGCGCCCTAGCAGTGAATTTTTTTAAACTTAGTTTTAAACTGCTTCAATTTGCAATTACATTGAATGAAGAAATGAAAATGAATCTCTCATTGTAAATATTATCCCATAAATGAATACCAGACTAAAATATTTCTTTAAATACATCAAGAGCTGGTAATTCCTAAACTCATTGTAACAAGAAAGAATGGGACAAATTTTACAAATGCTATCTATACTCCAGGCCTGACACAGACAAACACAGGGCAGCCATCCTGTAAAGGATGAAGAGAAGTTCCTCAGGTAAACTAGTGTAGGGCAAACCATTTAGCACAGAGTCAGAGCTCAGGCTAGTTCTTTTTGCTTTAAGCTGTTGTTTGATTTTTTTGATTTAGAGCCACAATATAGATATAATACTATTAAGAAGTAATTTGGAAAGATGCTCAATGTTATTAATCTTCATGGAAATGCAAATCAAAAACACAATAAGATATGACCTCATATTTGTTAAAATAGCTATCTAAAAGACAAGAAATAACAAGTGTTGACGATAATGTGGAGAAAAGAGAACCCTCGTGCACTCTTGGTGGGAATGTAAATTGTTGCAGCCATTATGGAAAACAGTATGGAGGTTCCTCAAAAAATAAAAAATAGAACTACCATATGATCCAGCAATTCCACTTCTGAGTATTTATCCAAAGAAAACAAAAATATTAACTTGAAAAGATGTATGTACCCCCATGTTCAATGCAATAATATTTACAATAGCCAAGATATGGAAATTACCTGAGTCCACTGATGGATGAATGAGTAAAGAAAGTGTGGTATATATAAAATACTATTCAGGAATAAAAGAGAAAAAAATCTTGCCATTTGCAACAGCATGGATGGACCTAGAAAGCGTTATGCTAAGTGAAATCAGTCAAAGAAAGACAAATGCTATATGATTTTGCTTATATGTGGAATTAAAACAAAAATCAAGTTTATAGATACAGAGAACAGACTGATGGTTGCCAGTGGAGAGGTTGGGAAGAAGGCAAAATAGGTGAAGGAGGTCAAAAGGTACATATAAAAGAACAAATAAGTCATGGAGATAATAATGTACAGCATAGTGATTACATGGAATTGCATATTTAAAAGTTGCTAAGAGAGATCTCAGAAGTCCTCATCACAAGGAAAAAAATTTTTTGTTAACTATGTATGGTGATGAATGTTAATGAGAATTATTGTAGTGATCATTTCACAATATATACAAATATCAAATCATTATGATGTATACCTGAAATTAATATAACATTATATGTGAATTATACCTCAATAAACAAAAAGTAGTAATTTGGAGGATGAAACACAACTCAAAAGGCAGGGAATAAAGCTCTTTCAGTACTCAGGCTATGGTGAACATCAGTGGTTCCTGAACTGTAGAGTGCTTAAGAATTACCACTGTCATTTGTTAAAATGCAGATGTCCAGGCCAGACTGATGGTATTCTGATTGAGAAGCTATAGCATAGCATCTAGGCATCTCTATTTTTAACAAGCACCTCCAGGTAATTTTGATAGAACAGAAAGTATGGATACAGTATATTGAAAAACACTGGTCGGACACCTGGGTGGCTCAGTCAGTTAAGCATCTGCCTTCGGCTCAGGTCATGATCCCAGAGTGCTGGGATCGAGTCCCCCATCAGGCTCCTTGCTCAGTGGGGAGCCTGCTTCTCCCTCTACCTGCTCTGCCTGCCACTCCCCCTGCTTGTGCTCTCTCTCTCTGACAAATTAAAAAAATCTTCAAAAAAATAAAAAAAGAAAGAAAAACACTGGTCTATAACATAAAAAAGGAATAAAATATTTGGCAGTTCTCCAGTTGATTTTGTCAATAAAAAACAATCAAACCCCATAACAAAGACTTGGAATTTGGATTTATGCTGTGTTACTGTGTATTGTTTACACTGCTCTTATTATAGAAATAGCTATAGCAATAAAGAAATGCGATATCATGTCTTCCAGAAGGCCATTCTAATATGAACTTTGTCTACATTATTAGAAAAATAGATATTTTCAATAAATAGCACCATCTTTATAATCAGCAAAAAAATGAAGTAATTTCTACTTTGTGAGAAAAAAGTACAACAGAAATTTACATAATGTAGTATACCAGACTGAAGGAGGCTACAGAAAAAAATCATTAAATGTTCCATTTGTTTTTTAATAATTCAAGTCAGAGAGCAGAAAAAATACATATAAAGGTCAACAGAAATATTATTTTATAGAATACATGTATATTTATATTCCTTGAGGAACAAATGCAAAACCTAAGACATGAATATTAACTGTTTTCAGAACAATGACAACTTTATCAATATGTCTATTAGCTTTCAGGCTATTAAGCTTTGACAAGATACAGACTAATTGAAGAAGTATGACTATTGGAAAAATAACTGGAAGCTTCCATTAATTCTTACTTACATGCTTACTAAAATCAGGCAGATGAACACATTAGACGGGAATGCTGTCTGCTGATAAGAAACTCGTTCTTTGTTTTGGTGACGCCCAAAGTACATTACTTATGATATATATGATGTCAAAAGAAAAGCATTCTAGAATCAAAAATTACTGTCAGGCTGGAAAAAGAGATTTAAATAGTATAAATTACATTAAATCATCTGGGTATTTGCTAAAATTCATTGCAGAGAAATATTAAGTCATTGAGTCATTCAGTCTGAGCAAAGCAAGAATATGTCAAAAATATAGCTGGGCTGCAAATGAAACCTGAACATTTTTGTTTGTTAGTGTGCTAAAATATAAACTCATGTGATTCAACTATTTTTAGATATGGCTTTTTTTTTTTTTTTTTGCCTAATAAGTACTGCTCTTTAACATTGTTTTCTGAAACTTATTTAAAAAGTAATCAACATTTCTCTAAGCCCTTTATGGAAGATAAAAAACAACTTGAAACATACCTTGAGACTATCTAAGATTAAATAAAATATTCAGAAACCTCAAAACATTTTCTTCTCTGGTCTCTTCCATTATAAAAGAGTCCTGGGAGTTTCAATTTACTGATTTGAAATGTAGACTTTACAGACTTATGCAGACTGATTTATGAATATGCCTGTTAAGGGATATAACCATTCCTATCCTAATCAGGCTCTTTTATTTGCTTTTCTCAGAGAAATACTAAAAGGAATTCCCAAAGAGGTTAATATGAAGAACTTCTGAAAACCAAAAAGGGTAACAGTGTGGGGTGCATGTTCTATTTAAATTTTTTAATTAAAAATTATTGCTATGGACTGAGTTGAGTGCCCCTACAATTCTATGCCGAAGTCCTTAACCCACCCCACCCCCCAGTATGACAGTATTGGAGACAGGGCCTTTCAGGAGGTAATTAAGGTTAAATGAAGTCATAAGGGTGGGGTCCTCGTCCGATTGACTAGTGTCCTTATAAGAGGAGAAAGAGACATTAGGAGTGGGACAGCAGAGAAAAGGCCATGTGAGGACATAGCAAGAAGGCAGCTCTCTGAGGCAAGCCAAGGAGAGAGACTCCAGGATAAAGCAGACCTGCAGCACCTTGGTCTTGGACTTTAGCCTCTAGAACTATGAGAAAATAATTATCTATTGTTTAAGTCATGCAGTCTGTGGTAGTTTGTACAGCAGCCTTTTAAAACTAATATAATTATAATTATATTATGTATATAACATATATGTCATATATGTGATAAAGCATAATAATAAACGCCCACGAACACATACCTAACCTCTAATCTCAAACTCACTGCCCCAGAAGGCATCATTACTTTAAATTTTGTATTCATTATTTCTTTTGCTTTTGAAAAAAAAAGTTTTATCACGTATTTAGCAACCTCAAAACAACATATTTTGTTCTGTTGGTCAAGTTGTCTATCTCTCTGCCAATACCACACTTTCTTAAATTCTCCACTTTATAACAAATCTTGTTATCTGACAGAACAAATTCATTTACCTTATTCTTTAGGAGTCTGTTGGCTATTCTAGGCTCTTTGCTTTCCCATGTGAAATTTAGACCCAAGTAGAGTTCTTCAAACACCCTGTTAGGATTTTTCACTGGAATCACATTGATCTATAAACCAATTTGGAAAAAACTGACATCTTGTCTATATTTAATCAAAAATATTAGTGCAACTCTCCACTTAAACTTAATGTTCCACAATGAAGTTTATAGTTTTTTCATAAAGATCTTGCACACTTTTATTTCTTTGTATTTTACATCTTTTTGGATGTAGTAAATAGTATCTTTTCTAACTTTCTAAATGTTAGAAATGTAATTTATTATTGTATATTGATTTTATAGTCAGTCTCCTTGCTAAACTCTCATTTTATTTCTAAAATGAGTTTACCTGTAAATTATTTTGAGTTTTCTATGTAAATAACATGCGATCTATAAATGAATGTAGTTTAATTTCTTCTTTTCCAAATGGTTATACTTGATATTTCTTTTCTGTTCTTGTTGTGAGGACTCTGACCTCCACTACAATGTTTAACTGTCTTGTTCTAATTTTAAAGAAAATGCCTCTAGTATTTCATTGGTAAAAATGGTATTTGCTGCATATTCTTGATAGATACCCTTTATCAAGTTAGGGAATCTTCCCTTCCTTTCCAGTTTATCTAAGAGGTTTTTTTCTCCTCCATGAATGAGTCAACTAAAATTAAAAAAATTAAAAAAAAAAATCTTTAGATGCATTACTAGGTATTTATCCAAAAATGCTGAATTGAAGGGATACATGCATCCTGATGTTTATAGCAGCACTATCAACAATAGCCAAATTATGGAAAGAGCCCAAATATCCATTGACTGATGAATGGATAAAGAAGATGTATTGTGTGTGCTCATGTGCATGCACACACACACACACACACACACACACACACTGGACTATTACTCAGCCAACAAAAAAGAATAAAATCTTGCTATTTGCAACAACATGGATGGAACTAAAGTGTATTATGTTAAATGAAGTAAGTCATTTATTAATTAAAACAACTATGATTGTATTGATTTCACTCGTATGTGGAATTTAAGAAACAAAACAGATGAACATAGGGGAAGGGAAAGAAAAATAAAATAAGATAAAAAGAGAGGGAGGAAAACCATAAGAGACTCTTAGCAACAGATAACAAACTGAGGGTTGATGGAGGGGACGTGGAGGGGTGGGCTAAATGGGTGATGGGTATTAAAGAGGGCACTTGTGATAAGCACAGGGTGTTATATATAAGTGAAGAATCTCTAAATTCTACTCCTGAAGCCAATACGACACTATATGTTAACTAACTTTAATTTAAATTAAAAAAATCTATTGAGATGACCATGTTTTTCTCCTTTAATTTGCTATGCTAAATGACATGCATACATCCCACCCCTTTGCCAACAGTGTTAAACCATACTTGCATTCTTTTGATGCCCTTCTTGATCATGATGTATTTTCCTTTTTAAACATTGTTATATTATGTTTGCTAAAGTTTTGTGTAGGATTTGATACTAACATTGATAAATAAGAATGAATTGTACTTTTCCTTTCTCTTGCTGTTTTTCTTTGGTTTAAATATTAAGGTTTTGATATAGATGTGTATAGCTGAGTTTGGGAATAATTCTTCCTTTTTCTCTTTTCCATTAAAATGAGTAAATTTGAAATATCAGGATATTTGAAAGACCGAAGGTCGGTTGTAACCATGTGAGACTTGTGTGTGTGTGTGTGTGTGTGTGTTTAATGAGAAGCCTTTAACAAAATATTTAATTCTTTAATGGTTATAGGAGTAACTTGGCCTTCAATTTTTTCTTGAGTCATTTCTGGTAAGGTATAATTCTTAGGAGTTTGTGCATTTCACCTAAGTTTTCACAATTTATTGGTATAAAGTGTCCATAGAATCCTCTTCTCTTTTAAATATCTACTTGATTTGTAAATAGAGTATTTTTACTCATAATATTGTTTATTTCTGATTTTTCTCCTTAATTTTTAACTGATTAAACTTCCAGAGGTTTATCTCTTTTATATGTCTTTTTTAAAAAAGCAATTTCAGGGTTTGTTGATCCCACGTGCTAAATGTACATTTTTCTTTTCACTAATTTCTGCTCTTTGTTATCTCATTCTTACTTTTATTTTTTAAGGTGTTGTTCATTTTCTAACTCATTAAATTGGAAGTCTATGTCATGAAATTTCAGCCTCCCTCCTTTTTTAATATAAGCATTTAAGGTTATGTATCCTATAAATTCAATATGTTTAGCTTTTGTCTAGTTAAAAGTACATTTTTTTTTGGTTCATAAGTTATTCTTTTTTAAAGCAAATTTCCAAATTTATAATCATTTACAAATTTATCTTTTTGCTATTGACTTTTATGTCAGAAGATGTGGTCTGTAAGACAATTCTTTGAAATTTATTGACCTTTTGGGCTAAAAATATAGTCAATTTTTATAAATGCTTAATCACTTAAGGATGCATATTCTCTAATTGTTGGGTACACAGTTCTATGTAGACAAATGTACATTAAACTTTATTAAGATATTGATAAATTTCTTCCTCTAATTTTATTGAATTTTAATATATTTTGAGGCTAAGTTATTATGTGTATGCAGGCTTAATATTGTTTTATTTTTCTAGTGAACTGAACCTTTTATTATTATGTAGGAAGGTCTCCTTATCTCTAGTCATGCTTGTTAATTAAAATTGATACCCCAGCTTTTGTTCATTTGGTGTTTGCCCAGCATAGCTTTTTATTATTCTTTTATTTTCATCCTTTTCATGTCTTTATGTTTCTACAGTGTCACTAACTATATTTGCCCATGTATTTAGATTTGTTTTGAGTATCTTACCTTTTGCATTTCATTTGTCCCACTTTTCCTACACTTAAAAAAGAAAAGCTCTCTACTTGCCTTAAACAATGGACTAGTTAAGTTTTTATTTGTTTGAAACTTACTCCATTTTCTCCCTTCTATATGATTGGGCATCATATATTCCTTTTATACTCTTTTAGTGAGTGGACTACTTTAGAAATTTTACTATGCACTGATAATCCCTGCTGAATCCCTCCCCAGGTTTTTATGCTGTTATTGTCTAACATTATATTTCTGTCATTTTTCTCAACCCCTGAAACCTTTAATAATAATACCTATTATTAGTAGTAGCAATAATATTTATATACCTTTTATTGGGTTTACTCCCGTTTGCCCATTTTTTCGCTCATTATTCCTTCAAGTTATTATCAGTTACTCGCTCTTTAAATATTGTCTGCCCTTCATTTCCTCTATTATCTTGGTGGGAGTGTTTGATTAGTCCCAGAATTTCACATTTTAGCCTATAAATCTCTACTTTTACTTCACGTTTTTCACGTATTTGTCTTTCTCTCTTGTATTCTGTCATTTAAAAATGTCTGTTCCAATCCACTAATTCTCTCTTCAGCTGTGACTATACTGATATATAACCCACTCAGTGGTCTACTTGTCTGTTGACTCTTACAGCCCTCATTCCCACTCTTCTCTGTTCTGCTTTGTATCACATGAGATGAGGAGTCTGCAAATGTCTGCCCCCTCTGACAAGTTTCCTAATTAAATTCTTCCAATAAGAGACACTGGTAGAAGATTATAAGGAATGAATTGCTAGTTGGACAGTAGGGATAAGGTGATTCTGGAACCCAGTAGTTTGAGAAGAGGCAGTAACTTTTTGGTAATTCCAGCTCTTATTGAGGTGATACCACTTTGGTGGATCCAAAAGTAATTACAACAGCATCTCAGTGGACTTAGGCTTGCAGGCTCCAACCAAGGAATGTTAGCAGCTTCTGAGCACTAAACATTACTCCTTTTTCCATTTTATTTGCTCTGCCAGTTATCCTCCCTTCATTTTTCTAGTTCTTTCTAATGACCTGTGTAGCCAATTCCCTGTATTAAATTGTCCCTTTAAGATAATTGGAATAATTTCTATTTTATTGACTAAATACTGACCAAGATATCTATTTATTAAAATTTTATTTTTCATTGGCAATTACATATTCTACTGCCAGCTTAATTTTTAAAACATTTCAAATTTGTTCTTATATATTTTATATGAGCTAATTGCAATACCTTCAGTCTTTGGTGGGGGTTTACATCTGAAATTTGTCTTTTCTGCTCTCACTCGTGGTGGCTTATTTCCATATGTGTTTGCTGGATTTTAATTATGAACTCATTTTTGGTTGACAAAATCTGTAAACAAAATAGAACAAGAGGATGAAACCCCTTACCTTAAGTGAGAATTATTTCTTCCAGCTTCTCTGTCTTGCTATTGGCCTATAGTTTTCTTCTGGAATAATTGTTATTCACATTTACCATTAAGAAGACCCCACCTGTCATATGTTTATTGCTTATACTTTAGTTTTAGTCCAGGTTTTTTTCATCCTTGCTTAAGATTTTATTTCTACATGTGGAACTTAGCAATGAAGTAACATTAAGTTTTACGCAGGATTTGATTATTTTGTATTAAGGCAGCTCTTCAGAGTAATCTGTTACACTGCTAAAAATAGATGTCTTCATACTGATTTTCTTATTATTCCACTTCTGTGCTACTTGAATATTTTCAAATTGGTGTTATTTTTATAATAAAAGCTCTAGTTCCTAAAAAATTTTAATATAACAATGCAGTCTTTAGCAAAAATGTATTATTTTTTCCAATTAAATATTTATTTAATTTTAACAATAACAATAAAGTATTAATATCATTTTCTTATGTTTAATATTTTTATATGTTTTACCTCAATTTCTCTAAGTCCTTTTCATTTGGTACAATAATACATAAAATTTAAATCTCACAAATATTAAAAATAGGAAGATGTAAGCCACAAAAAAATTTACTTTCCAAATAGGACAATAGATAGCCAATAATTATATGTTTGTAATTACCTAATCACAAATTTGTAAAAAAGTGTTTTTCCTATATATATATGAATTTCCTATATATGAAAATTTCCTATATATGAAACTATTTCCTATATATGAAAAAATATATATTATTAAAATATACCTAAGCTATATCAAATTCTAACTGAATTTTAATTAGATTAATGGACACTATGGAGATGCATTACAGTAAAGCTAGCCAAAATTAATAAATAAAAATGTATTGATTAGAATTAGTGAGTTATTTCAAGATAATATAAGATAAACATTTCTCTCTCTTTTTTTTTAAGATTTTATTTATTTATTTGAGAGAGAGAATGAGATAGAGAGAGCATGAGAGGGGGGAGGGTCAGAGGGAGAAGCAGACTCCCTGCTGAGCAGGGAGCCCGATGCGGGACTCGATCCCGGGACTCCAGGATCATGACCTGAGCCGAAGGCAGTCGCTTAACCAACTGAGCCACCCAGGCGCCCCATTTCTCTCTTTTTTAATAATAGAAAAACCTTAAGTATTTCTGGTAAGGAAGAAAGTTCTAACACAGCTGAAGAGCTATTTATGATATAGTTTAAAAACTGAAACTATGCTGATAAAAAGTTGAATTATTTATTCTACTTAAAAGCAATATGAAAAGAAATTTAATCATGCCCTCATACTTGTAAAGCTATAACTTATTAAGCTGTAAAAGAAATGCTTAATGTAAGGAAATTAGATATTACTCTTCAATTTTGGAAAGGTATGCTCCTAAACTCTTAAAACAGGTTAGCAATTTTGGAGATTAACGTGAAAAAGTAGCAATATGATTCAGGTCAACTTTGAAATTTATCAAGAAACCAAAGGTCATTAAACTGATTTTTTACTATTTTATCTTTGCTTAGAATAATTAAAGATTAATATATAAAACCATTTCACTTACATAAACTATCATTTTTTAAGGAATGAAAATATATATAAATTAATGAATACTGCAGAATGCATTAAAAGAAAAAGACAATTTATATGGCTTATCTATAGTTCATTGAAATGCTCTGAATTTCAAAAGGAAATGCAGGAAGTTTTTTAAAAGAGGGTTTTCAGGCTCAATCCCAAATCCTGACTACATAATTGATAATTTCTATATTGTGCGAACATCTTTTCAAGTAAATTTAATGTAATGACAAAATGGATACTTTTAGTTCATTTGTTCCCACGATAACCTTAAGAAATATGTACTCAATTCACCAAATTTCTGAAGCACAAAGTTTAAATTCAAACTATGATCCAGCTTTGTTTTTCCTCCCTTCTTTCCTTCCTATAGGTACCCACTATCAAGACTATCCTTGGAGAAGGGAGAGGATACAGAATATTTATACTGACAGAAAGGGAAGAAGACAAAGCAAAAGGGAAGTACTAGAGGAAGCAAGTGAATTACTAGAGGCCTACACAGAAGAGCTAGTTTTTCAACCTCCTTTTTAGATTTATATAATTTCATACATTTTGAGAAAAGAATTTAGAGGAAGCAGTGAGAGACCTATAATTACAACATCAATGGTCAGACTCTAAGAAGCAGAGAAAAAGTAGTCAAAGATGGCATCTATTTATTTCCATAAATTGTTCATAAGCAAAGACATACTTGCATTTTAGTGGCTTTCACCTGGCAATGATTTAGTATCCTAGGGAACATCTGTCAATGTCTGAAGACAATTCTGATTATCATTATGGGGGGGGTGTGTGTGTGTGTATACGCGCTTGCAAGCATGCTACTGGCATCTAGTGGGTAGAGGCCAGAGATGCTCCTAAACATGCACAGGACAGCCCCCAGCAACAAAGAACTCTCCATTCCAAAACATCAATAATGCTGAGGGTGAGAAACCCTGCCTTATAATTGCAGATGTGCTCCTCTCTTGCAGCTCAAGCATGAATGGCGGTTAAAAGAGCTAACATCTGGTAGAAGTGACTCACTAAGAAAATAATTTAGGTGCTTACTGAAGGCAAAAATTGGGATAAATTTCCCAGAGGAAGACAATGACCTGTACCTGAACTCTAGAAATTTTAAATGATGCAATGAAGATTTAAGATGAAAATTAATCTAGTATACTGTTATTTGTGGATACTGGTTACCTATGGTTTTGAACGTTTTCCTTATACAGGTAGATTTTGTCTTATTGTACTTTGTAGATACTGTGTTTTTTCAAATTGAAGGTTTGTGGCAACCCTACACTGAGCAAGTCTATCAGCACCATTTTTCCAATAGCATTTGCTGTTGTGTGTGCCCACTGTTCTAGTGATGGCTGTTTTTCTGTTTCTCTCCTTCTCCTCGGGCCTTCTTATTCCCTGAGATACAATAATATTAAAATTAGGCCAATTAATAATCCTACAATGGCCTGTAAGTGTTCAAATGAAAAAAGGAGTCAGTTGATGTGGAAACTTCATTGTTGTCTTGTTTTAAGAAATTGCCACAGCCACCTCAACCTCAGCAACCACCACCCTGATCAGTCAGTAGCCATCAACATCCAGGCAAGACCTCCAGCAAAAAGATTACAACTTGCTGAAAGCTCATATGATGGATAGCATTTTTTAGACCTACAGTATTCTTAATTAAGTTGTGTATATTGTTTTTTTTGGACAGAATGCTATTGTACATCTAATAAATCATAGCATAGTATAAACATAACTTTTACATGTATTGGGAAACAAAGAAATTTATTTGACTTACCTTATATTGTACTATTTGTTTTATTGCAGTGGTCTAGAACTAAACCCAAAATATCTCTGAGGTATGTCTGTATTTTGTGAATTTTCTATAGTATGATTTCAGTTTTCTTAAGGCAGAAATCCAAAAACTAGCATTCTCAGACTGTCTTACAGCTAGGTAAATAAATACCTTAGGTTCCAGCAATCGAATTCACAGAGTATGATTTGCAACTGGAGGTAAGCAACCTGAGGATGCAACTCCTCTTGGAGAACTTGATTTGTTGGTGGAGACATCAGGTTCTTTGGGGATGATAGTGGCATTCAGACTGATGCATCTTAAGTGCTTGGTGCCAGTAGAAACAGTGTTTTGCTACAAGAGCTTCTGGAATATGCTTGTACAGTGTTACTTAATGGGTAACTTCAGAGCTGATCTCTGGTCCTGCTGGAGTCTATTAGCTACCTAATTAATAACTTTCAACATGTCTCCTTTATTGTTAAACTGACCAGAGAGGATTATATTATTTGTAATAAAGAATCTTGGCTGAACAAAAATGTATGATTTAGGGCGCCTGGGTGGCTCAGTTGGTTAAGCGACTGCCTTCGGCTCAGGTCATGATCCTGGAGTCCCTGGATCGAGTCCCGCATCGGGCTCCCTGCTCGGCAGGGAGTCTGCTTCTCCCTCGGACCCTCCCCCCCTCATGTGCTTGCTCTCTCTCATTCTCTCTCTCTCAAATAAATAAATAAAATCTTTAAAAAAAAAAATGTATGATTTAAAAATATTTCTTCCTTAAACTCCTTAGCTGCAAATAAAATTAGTAATGTATTAGCAGTAAGCCTAAGACATGCTATTCAACTATGGTATTTTGGATCTTGTGCTTATAGTATTTTCATTAATAACATGTATAATACTTTGGAAACGATGCTAAAATAAGAGAAAAGTCCAAGGCTGTGGCATTCAAGATCAATATTTAACATAATATTTATATACAGCAGGCATTAAATAATGTTAGCTAAGAGGTTACTTTGAATTCAAAATAAATTCACTATATTGGAATAGCGATCAAGTATTTAAAATAGTATTGTTTTCTAGTACATCTGCATGAGAGATCATCTTTTTCAGTATCACAGCATCCTGAGAGGATATACTCTGTCTTCCATACCTCAACCCCAGGGCAAGGGAACAGAACGGTCACCTTCAGGCTCTCCTACTATGGGAAAACACTGAAATGAAAGGTCAATAGGGGCTAAGCTTTCATTCACTTCTCTTTAACATCACTTTAAATTTTAGGTTCCACTTAGAAAGTGTTCAATAGGCACTTGCTAACTAATTGTAATTTATGGAGGTTAAAAAAATATATATAAAAAAACAGGACACCTTAGTAAGACCGGTAAAAAAGAAAATACAGAACCTGGTATCATATTGCTTATATGGCTCCAAGAGTTTTTTACATTGTAAATGATAAGATGATTGAGGGTTGTTAAATACCTACATATACATTCAGAATTATTCTATCTGACTTTGTAATAAAAAAATACATGAGCACATGCAGGTTCATCTGTGTAAACACATTCACATATATAAAGATTCTTATTTCTTTGCAACAAGTAAACAGGCTGTGTGCTATGTACTAAGCTTTGCAACATTCTGGTGTGGCAAACTGGCATCTAATAAGGTTCTCCAACCCAATAAAATATTTCAGTATATTATGTCAGTAAGGTAAACAGCTAAGCCTAGATTCAACATTTAAAAGGAATCTGTGTACTGAAAAAGGAGAATGGAGGAAAATCACAAAGCCAATAACAGTATTATGAATAATTCTAACTAGTAAGTATTAAAAAAAGAAAAAAAGGATTGAGTCACCTGATCACTACTGAGAGCATTTTATTTGGTTCATGTTTTCATTGAGTATCTTCCAATAAACGTAACTGGTTTCAGAGTCTCCAAAAAAAAGTGACTTGCATATATATACCACATCTTTACAATGGAATATTATGCAGCCATCAAAAGGAATGAAATCTTGCCATTTCCAACGACGTGGATGGAACTGGAGGGTATTATGCTGAGCAAAATAAGTCAATCAGAGAAAGACATGTATCATATGATCTCACTGATATGAGGACTTCCTAATCTCAGGAAACAAACTGAGGGTTGCTGGAGTGGTGGGGGCTGGGAGGCGTGCGGTGGCTGGGTGCTAGACATTGGGGAGGGTATGTGCTATGTTGAGCGCTGTGAATTGTGTAAGACTGTTGAATCACAGACCTGTACCTCTGAAACATAATACATTATATGTTAAAAAAAAAGAAGAAGATAGTAGGAAGGGAAAAATGAAGGGGGGGAAATCGGAGAGGGAGACGAACCATGAGAGACTATGGACTCTGAGAAACAAACTGAGGGTTCTAGAGGGGAGGGGGTAGGGGGATGGGTTAGCCTGGTGATGGGTATTAAAGAGGGTACGTATTGAATGGAGCACTGGGTGTTATACGCAAACAATGAATCATGGAACGCTACATCAAAAACTAATGATGTAATGTATGGTGATTAACATAACATAATAAAAAAAAACTAGAGGGGAGGGGGTAGGGGGATGGGTTAGCCTGGTGATGGGTATTAAAGAGGGCACGTACTGAATGGAGCACTGGGTGTTATACGCAAACAATGAATCATGGAACACTAAAACCAACAACAACAACAAAAAACTAATGATGTAATGTATGGTGATTAACATAAAATAAAAAAAGTTCACTATAAATAAAAAATTTACTTGCATTTAGATGGAGACCTGTCCATCTACACTCAGGCATCATCAATATTTATATTTATATTTATATTATGTATTTATATAATATTTATATCAATACTGTTTGTTTGAGATTTTCAAATCTTGAAGGTTCTAACACACTTTGATCCAGAAAGTCTTATGGTTTATCAGTTATTGGAAAGATAATGGATATAATGTATAATAAATGAAAGCAAAAATGGCATTCGTATAGCCTCTCCTTTCAATAACAAATACAGAAGAACATGTTTATTTATTTTCCCATATCAGAAACAAGTCAACAAGGATCATTACTACATTAAGTCATTATCTTGTTATTCAATATGTACTTTTCACCATAATGAAATACTATCATTGAACAAGAGCTAATACAGCCTGAGTTGACTGAAATCTACCAAAGTCATGAGTAGAAATACAAAATAATAAACAAAAAATCTTATCAAAGATACTCTTTCGAAAGATTTAGTTGAAAGATGGTTTCTACACAGACTAGATTCTTTAAGTATATGCCCTTTCCTTATGCTTCCACACACTTTTGAAAACACTTCTTTTTCCATGAATAAAGATGTTAGTTGAAAAAAAAAGATACTATCTCTTTCTGCCCCTGAAAAATTTATATATATGTATATTTTTTAGGAAGTATTTATTTATTATTATTATTACTTTTTAAGTAATCCAATGTGGGGCTTGAACTCATGACCTTGAGATCGAGTGTCGCAGGCTCTACTGACTAAGCCAGACAGGCGCCCCTGCTCCCTCAAAAATTTGAATAGGTAATCCTATTCAAAAATTAGGTCTGCTTGCTTTCTTGTGATATCATAGATCTAATTTTCAGTGTTTACTAAAGTCTGTTTTTACCAAAGTTAAAATTTAATTTTGTATCCATATCAACACATAATTCTTTTAAAAATTAGGTAAGGACTATATACAGCTAAACTATGTGTTTATTCCAGTATGCAACTACAGGAGGTCTTCATTACACTAGAGAGAGCTAATTAGAACAACTGCTCAAAGGCTTAACTGCTGTTCCTCAGTTCCCCGGCTAGCAGAGCTGCTGGAAATCAGAGACAGAATTGTAGGAAACAACAATGGCTGCCCAATCTCTCAACCTCAAGTACCGGTGACTTTCCACTAAGTCTTTTTGCATGATATTTAACCATCAAACTCCTCAAAATTCTTGAGCCCGCTATATTTTATTACCTATTTCATTTGAGTTTTATGTTCTCTTTGCTAATTTTTCCCACCTTCTTACCTTTCATCTTAATTTCTGTGTTCCCACTTTTTCTTGTATTTAGAAATCTCTCTCTCTGTTCAAGGCTGTTTCTCTAAATTCATACTACTACTTTTCAGAAACACTGCAAAATAACGCTTTTCCTACTGGTGATGGCTCACAGTATACTAATGATTTACTGTCCTCCACACACAAGGATGAAGGTAATGATCCAACTTTTTAGTAGGCCATGAGTTGATGTTGGCTTTTTAGTAGTAAAGGATAGATTTTCATTAATGAACCCATAATGTTCTGGGTTACCTCAGAATGCCAATGGTATGTATGAGTGGTATGACCTGAATTGGTGTATACCAGTTAACCAGAAAGAGCCTAACAATCAGAAGAAATAAGGCAAATATTTTCTTAGGAAAAAAAGTCCACTATTATTATTTTAGAAATTTAATACAAATGACAAGATCATATTTGTTCTAACATTTAGCATATCACAGACATTCAATAAATTGCTAGTGTTAATGAGACTAATGTTTATCTTGAAATATACTGATTTGGATCACAAAATTCAGCTCATATTTTTCTAATCCCATCTTTGGTAATCAAAATCACTGACTTCCCAAACTACCCAGTATAGGTTAGGAACTCTTACTACATATCTTGAAAGCACATCATACCACTCTTATCACATCTACTATACTGCATTGTTGTGGTTCAGTTTGCTTGTTGTGAGCAACTTGACAATGGGGATATATCTTCTATGCCTGCAACTTTAATCCAACCATAGTACTTAGCACGAATGTATGTGATTTATGCTGAATGAATGAATGAATGAATACAAGCCAAAGCAGCTTTTTTAACAGGGCATTCAATCACTAGTGAATTTAATACATTCTTTTTTTTTTTTTTAATAGGAAGGTCACTAGATGAATGAGAGTCTTAAGAGAGTCTTAATACTGGTATTATGGTGAAAAATCATTGGGAAAAAAATCACTTTTATATTCCCAATTGAGCTATTTCTTTGGAACCAAACCAGTTAGGAGATTAAAGAACCAAAAGTGGCCTTCATAGGAAGTGTAAGAAGATGATAAAATCATCTGAAGTGACACAGACCTTACCTTGAGATTCTGTCTTTCTTTCCCACTCTAAATTATGAATTTCTTACTAAAAGATCAGACAGTTTAGAGAAGGTTTAGCAAAATTTTGAAAATCTTTAAGTTCTGGAATAAACCTAGTATTTATAGCCTAGCTTCCTAGAGCACTTTTCCCTCCATCTGCTGGTTGTTAATATCGTATAACCTTATATTCAGATTATAGAAACACAGCAAGAATGAGTTTCTCTTTTTTAATATATTGCAACAAAATTCTCGCTTCAAATCTTGATGTGAGACACTCACTAAAAAAATCTGAATAGGGCGCCTGGGTGGCTCAGTCGTTAAGCGTCTGCCTTTGGCTCAGGTCATGATCCCGGAGTCCCAGGATCGAGTCCCACATCGGGCTCCCTGCTCGGCAGGAAGCCTGCTTCTCCCTCTCCCACTCCCCCTGCTTGTGTTCCTGCTGTCGCTATCTCTCTCTGTCAAATAAAAAAAAAAAAAAAAAAAAAAAAAAAAAAATCTGAATAAAAAAAGTAGGTCAATATTGGAGGTGAATCCTTTCTTATGTAAATAAGCTCTAAGATTTAATTTTATAAAATAATTTTACATGATGCCACATGACCATTTTCTCAGATAAATTATACAGTCATTATAAGGGCAAAAGTATTATTGACATGTTTTATATGATACATTTTGAATGTAGACTATAAAGTTCTTGGTGGAATTAAAAAAAAATAAAAACTTAGTTTATTTGCTGAAATGGCTTATATATTTACCTTTCCTTAGAAAGCTATTAAATTTTCCGTGAGGAAACAATCCTTCATCTCTTAATATTTATAACGCTAAGAGTAATAATATTCCTTCCTACACAGAAGCATCAAAACAATTTTAAAAGCGTGCTTCAGGGGCGCCTGGCTGGCTCAGTCGGGAGAGCACGTGACTCTTGATCTTGGGGTTGTGAATTTGGACCCATGTTGGGTGCAGAGATTACTTAAATAAATAAAAAACTAAAACTAAAAAAACCTACTTCAAATATACTTACATGTTCACACATACATAGTCCTTCTCTCTTACTTACATTTTCACTTTTGGTTTAGACTCTTGTATTCAAAAATGAATCAGGTGATACCTGAATCTATGACAGTCTTTGCCTCTTGACTGTCTATTAAATGGTAAATAACTTCAAAAAGTTAAAGTATAATTTTGTCCTCTGGATTTTTCTTTGACTTGCCAACTCTCAATGTCAAACAACTAAAAAGTATTATTTGACTTCTGACTAGAAAAAAATACTGATTTGTTTATAAAGACTATATATCTTACGAATACAAAGAAGGCAGAATTTGAGAAAGATAAAGGAAGTAAAATTATGTTTTATATGTATATATGTATAAATATATACATAATACATGTGAATAACATGCACACTATAAATATATAGTGCCTAGTGAAAAAATTGATGTACTCAAAATATTAAAAATTGAGGTTATTTTAGTAATTATCCCCCTTCCGAGATAAAATATACTATAGTAATTTGTGACACAAAGTATAAAAAACTAGGCAATTTCTTAATAGAAAGTCTTTTTAAAAAACATGTTTCTCAATTTAATACATAATCTATAACCTTTATAGAGTGGTGACAATGATTTATTATAAACTGTAGAAGGCAAAAAAGGTTCCTGGACAAAGCTTTTGTTACACTTAAATTAGCCAGGTAAAGTGGGGCATGAAGAATAAGTAAATGTGTGGCAGGTGCGGTGGAGGTTGGGGAGAGAATAGATGTAGTAGTTTTATGTGTCTCTGAAATAGCTGTCTATTGTACATCCTCTAAGTGCATTTACTTAAAATATTAATATCCTGAGTTCAAATGGTACATTTAACATAAAGAATTTAACATGCTCACAAATATACTATATATGACCTTTTCTTGAAGGAGGGGGATTATTAATTGTCATATTAATTTTGCTTCATAATTTTATCAATTTGGACAAAGAACAAAGGATACATTTCTAAGGTCTGGCCTTTTCCCCTACATACTTAGAACAATTTGACCCATTATATTGAAGTAGGTTTTAACTCTCAGTGGGCATACTCAAACTCAAAGAAAGTATTACAACTTTTTATTTCAGTATAAATCAAACTTAGAGAAATGTTACAAGAATAGGATGAGGAACTCTCCAGAAACTTCATCCAGATTCCTTGATTGTTTACAATTTGCCCCATTTGCTTTGTCATCTAAGTATCTAATTTCTTCTTTCTAGAGTAAATTGCAACAATGTGCCAATTTACCTCTAAAGACTTCAATAAGCATTTCCTTAGGACATGGATATTCTTTTACATAACAACAATACAATTTTTGAAATCAAGAAATTTAATATATCCAATCCCAGTTCATATTCAATTTTCAATAACTGTCCTGTAATGCCTTTGTAGCATTTTATGCTTGTTTTTTTTTTTTTAATCTATGGGTCACAATCCAATCCATTATCACACATTACATGTAGCTGTTAAAATCTCTTTAGCTTCCTTAAAAATGGAACCTTTCTCTGCCTTTCTTTGTCTTTCTTGATCTTGACATTTTTCAAGAACACAGGCCAGTTATTTTGTTTAATATTCCTCATTTTGAGTTTGTCTGATGTTTCCTCTTGATTAGCTTTAGGTTATGCATCTTGATGGGAATACTATAGAGGCAATACTTTTTCCTTTTCAAGTACATCATATCAGGAAGCACATGAAATGTTAGTTTAATCCAATATTGGTGGTTTTGATTAGTTTCTTAATGTGACGTTCACTAGTTTCTCCACTGTCAAATTACTAAATTTCCTTTATAATTAATTTGTGGGAGTAAAGTAATTTGTATAAGTAATTTGTGGGAGAATATTTTGAAACTATTTTATATAAAATTTTACCCACTAATTTTAGCATCTGTTGATGATTTTTTAACTCCATTATCCCTTGTATTAGTTGGCGTAAGGAAGAGCTTTCTCTTTCTTTCTTTCTTTCTTTCTTTCTTTCTTTCTTTCTTTCTTTCTTATATTAGTATGGGCTGATGGATTCTTATTTTATTAAAGGTGTTATAATTCATTATTATCATTGTTTATTTTGATGTTCAAATTGTCCCAGATTTGGCCAGTGAGAATTTCTTCAAGCTGACTCCTACTCCAAATACTTAATGGAAGTAAATTTTCCTTAAAAAACTCCCACATTTCACTCTATCCCTAAGGAAATAAAATACTCTTCCATCAGTTTTGGTTTTTCTTTCATAGCAGAAAGTTACTATAATGTCAAATTCAAAAATGTTCTAGAAGAACATGCTAAGGATATGATACTGATGATTACTAAATTAAGTGATGAAAACAACTGTATTCATATTTTGGAAAAAGCTCTTTCTTCTTTCTCTATTATTTCCTTAGAGTTGTAATGTGTGCAATTTTTAAAGTAAAAAATAGTATTTGCAGGATTTTAGAGTATTTTGTCTAGAAACTGTAATGACTAACACTATATAACTACCTTAAAAATCTTTAACACTCTACCCTAAATAAAAGATATACATATTATTTTTAATTAATTAAAAAGATCTAAATAAATGTGTCGTTGTTATAATGCTGCAACCTAAGACATTTTGCAAATAACACTGGTCCTTCACAAGCACACAGTTGGTTATAAATGTACATCTTTTTCTTTCCTTTTTTTTTAAGATTTTATTTATTTATTGGACAGAGAGAGAGAGAGAGTGCACAAGCAAGGGGAGGGGCAGAGGGAGAGGGAGAAGCAGGCTCCCCTCTGAGCAGGGAGCCCAATGATGTGGGGTTAGATCCCAGGACCCTGTGATCAAGACCTGAGCTGAAGGCAGACGCTTAACTGACTGAGCCACCCAGGCACCCCTTCTTTTTCTTTTATGGGTTAAAAATGTAAATAGATAATTTGAAATCATTGAATATAACATCTCAGAATTACAAGGAAGCCTGAAATATATTCAGTCCTTTGTTTCCCAAACTATGCTCTGATAATCACTTAATACACATGGTATAGACATAGGGTAACACAGAAACCTTCAACACTATATCCATCTTTTGGAAATTCACAATACACATTGGGTATGAAAACTTGCTTAACTTTGTTTAATCCAGAATTACCCAAATTTCAGCGTGGAAGTTAGAATCTTTTTAGAAGTTCACCCTTAGTATCTAGCTGGGAAATGGTAATCTCATTTTTCAGAAAAGAACTATCTTTTATAATGTCTCATATATAGCAGATCTAGAACAGAAAATGCAAATCTCCTGGTACCAGCAGTTTTGTTGTTGCAACATACTGCTTCCTATATTAACATAAGATCACTTCCAGATCTTTTCAGTTGGATTCCTTTACCAAGAATTAATAAGAGCAGAATACACTTATAAAACATGCTTTGAAGCTCTTATTAACGTCTAGTCACTGCTGTCCAAAATACAGGATCAGTGGTTCTGTGTTGTGGAGTCTAGCTTCTATGACTTAACACACGTGATCTTTAATAATAAGTAGCTATGGTACTTTCTTAATTGTCTGACTATGTAAATAATGTGAGCCCTTCTTGTATCAAAGACTGGATCCCATGCAAGGGTGCAATAGCTATACTAGTAAATACTATACAAATTCATTCATTCACTCAAGCATATATTCTACCTTTCAAAAATGGTTTTGCAACCATTTGGCTTATTGAAACATTAACTAAACAGGACAGTTAGTTCCCAAACTGGTGTCATGAAGAACACAGCTCCAAATGATGGGATTTGATATGATGCAAAATAGTGTCAAAGTAAAACAAGTTTGGGAAATGTTGGGTTCACAGAATTTTTTTCTTCCAAGGTTTTATATGATTAAGGGCATTGTGAATTTTCAAGAGAGAAAAATATGAAGAATGTGTGTGTGCGCGCATGATTTTAATTCCCCCAATTTACTTGACAACTGGTATTTTCTCCCCACCTTCATGATAAAGCTTTTAGAAGATTGTTGTATGAAACGCCAGTTTGGGAAACACTGATTTGATTAAAAAGGAAAAAAAAATCATCTAGGAACTGGAGACAAATCAGAGCTAGGTTTACTGTTCAGTCATAGTAAATTTTTAGTCTTGATAAGTCTCTTATGCAAACTCCCCAAAAAAGGTATTAATATGCTCTGCCCACACTTTCTGTTCAGAGTCCTCTTTCTGGGCCACTCTCTTATACCTGTTTATGGTTTGTTTATTGCATCTCATTCTGCTCAGCTTCTGCCTCACTTAGTTGCAGCTCTTACTTATTCTTGTCTCTCCCTGTACTTCAGATTTGATTCTCAGCACTGGGTTTCCAGATTATGGCCTTAGACTCCTTAATAAGGAATCTGGCCATCTGCCCTGGTACTTTGTAGTTCTCCCTGGCTATATAAAAAAAACCTATGACGTAGTTTGGCAAGCAAATCTTTTTATCATTAAGACGACACACAAAACTACATGGTAAATCCTTAGCACATCTTTGCTTTAATTTTATTAGCTGAGAATTGTGACGTAATCTATTATTTTTCCTACTTTATAATATTTTTACTATGAGGAAAGAGAAAACAAATGAGATTCTTACAGTATATATTGGACTCTCTACTTGAAAGTCAGTCACCTGTGTACATGCTTTAACACATTCAGTGCTTTCCTTTCAGGGTTTTATGTTTTAAGCAGAAGTATTAAAGGGTGAACTAGCTTTCTACACTTGGAGAATATGGCTTCCTGAATGTAAAAGCTGACTTTTTGGAAGAGATGCTCTACACCAAATTGACAGATGATAAAATCAACTTCTCCTGATGAATATAATTTCATAAGGCAGACTCTAGATACTATTTTATTTTTTTAATAATTTAAAGAGTTTACCCAAAATTAGGAAATGAAAACTAATTGCACCTTATTGGGGTTAGATTTCAAAATTAGCAGATTACTATAGTGGGTAAATAATGGAGGGAAATCCATAAAAAGTCATATCTAACATGATTAACATTTAAAAATGAACAATGATTATGTGTGCATTTTTAACTGGAATATAAAAGCATTATGTTTTATTTGAATCTTTTTAAACAATATTTTAATGCCAGCTTAAAAAATAATTGTGCAGACTTTCAGATACTTTTTAAAATACCAGCAATATTAAGGAGTGTGCATCCTATAATTTTAGCATGTAGAACCAGATGTTTCTGAGGTTTCACAGTAAATATCAGCAATGCAGCACACTCTACCTTGATTTTCAATATCTAGGTCACATGGACCACCCTGAATACTGTGAATAGGAAAAAAAACAAGCAGGAAGATTTCTGTAGAGCTACTAGGAAATCATAACAACATTCAAATTATGAAAAAAAAGCATAACATGGATTTTAAAATAATAATTCCTATATAAAATAGAAAATAGTGCCTTAAAATGAATTTCTGATCTATTATGTAAACTGAATAAATCCTTTGAGGAGTGTTATTTACTTAATAAAATATGTTTTGTTTTTACTGCTTCCTCAGATGTGTGTGTGTGTGTGTGTGTGTGAATAGTCAGGGATGGAGAATAAGAAAATACTGATAATAAATTTGTTGTTAATCAAAAAGCATATGCAATTTAGGAAAAAAATCCTGCAGTAGTTAGCAGTCATCAGAACCTATAGCTTCCATTTACAATAAAGGCAAATAAGTATGATAATGGTATCTGAAATTACAATATTTATATGAAAGAGACATAGAAGGTTGACAATATATTTTAATTATGAAAAATGCACAGTGGCTTTGTAATTTTTCTTATCCATATACATATACTTGCATATATTTAGAGCCTAGAATTGTCTTTACTATAGTTTTTATTATTTTCCTTGAAATCTACTGAATTTATTAGGTTATGAATTTAAAATTCCCCTTGCCCCTTCCCCAAGTTATGTGAAAAACAGGAAGTAAATGTTTCTCAGTAAAACGAGAGACTCTAATAATCTATAATAAAGCTCTGCTACCATTTATAATTTTTATACACGTATAGTTCTTTTTAAGAGAGACAGAAATGAAAGCAACTTGACTGAGTGCATTTTTCTTAATCTATTCGATAACACCAGAGGGAAATCACATATGCATCAGCACAACAATTAAGATGGGAAACACTGAAAAACTACATTTAAATGACTAGGATATATAGAGATAGAACTTTGATAAAGAGATTATTCATGTTGAAAGGACTTGGCTATAATCAATGTATATTATTTAACAACACTAAAGCTTACAAGTATCTTTTAAACAACCACACAAAGAAGCTGTTTAAGACTGCATGGAAGAAAGCAGGAAAAACACTTTTTACATATTGCATACCATTAGTTGGCAGCAGTTTTCTTTAAGGCACCAAAATTTTCATACAGATATAGGTTAGGGGATTTGGATTAGAAAATTTACTCTAGTTATGGAGCTATTTTAGAGGTGGTTTAAAAATGGGTCCATAGTCTTTATATGAAAAACCTACAGTGAACATCACACTCAATGGGGAAAAACTGAAAGCTTTTCCCCTAAAATCAAGAACAAGACAAGGACGTCCATTCTCACCACTTCTATTCAGCACCGTACTAGAAGTCCTAGTCTCAGCATCAGACAACAAAGAGAAATAAAAGGTATCCAAATTAGTAAGGAAGAAGTAAACTTTCACTATTTGCAAATGACATGATACTATGTAGAAGAAACCCTAAAGACTCCACCAAAAAACTACCAGAACTGATAAATGAATGCAGTAAATTCTCAGGATACAAAATCAATGTATACAAATCTATTGCATTTCTATATACTAATAATTGAACAGCAGAAAGAGAAATTAAGAAAACAATCCCTTTTACAGTTACACCAAAAATAATAAAGTACCTAGGAACAAATTTAACCAAGGGGGTGATAGACCTGTACTCTGAAAACTATAAAACATTGATGAAAGAAAGTGAAGAAGACACAAAGAAATGGAAAGACCTTCCATGCTCACTGATTGAAAGAAAAAAAAATTATTAAAACGTGTACAATGCCCAAAGCAATCTACAGATTTAGTGCAATCCCTATCAAAATACCAATAGCATCTTTCACACACCTAGAACAAACAATCCCAAAATTTGTATGGAACCACAAAAAACCCTGAATAGCCAAAGCAATCTTGAAAAAGAAAAGCAAAGCTGGAGGTATCACAATCCCAGATTTCAAGTTATATTACAAAGCTCTAGTAATCAAACAGTATGGTACTGGCACAAAAGTAGACACATAAATCAAGAGAACAGAATAGAAAATCCAGAAATAAACCCACAATTATATGGCCAATTAATCTTCAACAAAGCAGGAAAGACTATCCAATGGGAATAAGTCTCTTCAATAAATGGTGTTGGGAAAACTGGGCAGGTACATGCAAAATAATGAAACTGAACCACCTTTCTTACCCCATATGCAGAAATGAACTCAAAATGGATTAAAGACTTAACTGTGAGACCTGAAACCATAAAAATCCTAGAAGACAGTATAGGCAATAATCTCTCTGACATCAGCTGTAACAACATTTTTCTAGATCTATCTCCTGACGCAAGGGAAACGCAAGCAAAAATAAATTATTGAGATTACATCAAAATAAAAAGCTTCTGCACAGCGAAGGAAACAATCAACAAAACCAAAAGGTATCCTACCGAATGGGAGAAGATATTTGCAAATGACATATCCAAAAAAAGGGTTAGTAATCAAAATATATAAAGAACTTATACAGCTCAACACCAAAAAAACAAATAATCCAATTGAAAAATGGGCTGAAGACATGAACATTTCTCCAAAGAAGACATACAGATGGCCAACAGACACATGAAAAGATGCTCAACATCACTCATCATCAGAGAAATGCAAATCAAAACCAGAAGGAGATATCACCTCACACCTGTTGAATGGCTAAAATAAAAAATACAAACAACAAGCGTTGGCTAGGATGTGAAGAAGGAACCCTCTTGCACTGTTGGTGGGAATGCAAACTGGTGCAGTCACTGTAGAAAACAGTACGGAGGTTCCTCAAAAAACTAAAAACAGAACTACCCTATGATCCAGTAATTGCACTACCGGGTATTTACCCACAAAATATAAAAACACTAATTCAGAGGGATACATGCACCCCTATGTTTATAGCAGCATTATTTACAATAGCCAGATTATGGTAGCAGCCCAAGTTTCCACTGATACATGAATGCATAAAGGAGATATGATATATATTTTTTCAGCCATAAAAAGAATGAAATCTTGCCATTTGCAACAACATGGATGGAGCTAGAGAGCATAATGCTAAGTGCAATGAGTCTGTTAGAGAAAGACAAATACCATTCGATTTCTCTCATATGTGGAATTTAAGAAACAAAACAAGCAAAAGAAAAAAAGAGAGAGAGAGAGACAAACCAAGAAACAGACTCTTACCTAAAGAGAACAAACTGATGGTTACCAGAGGGGAGGTGGGGGGCAGTGATGGGTGAAATAGGTGATAGGGATTAATGAGTACACTTGTTGTGATGAGTACCGGGTGATGTATAAATTGTTGTACACCTGAAACTAATATAGCACTGTATGTTAGCTAAAGTGGAATTAAAGTATATTTTCATCTTCATAGCTGTCAATTTACTGAAAATAAAAGATTATAAGCTTCTAGAAGTTAAAGGTTGGTTTAAGACTAATTTAGTGCTATTCTATGCAAAATCACATTTACATTCAATGATAAAAGATGGGATGGTCTGAAGTGATAGATGGAAAGCACTGCTAGAGTAGAGATTTGATTATTTCTGAAGAAAGTCACTTCTGTTTTGGCCTGGGGAATAGTATATTATATAGATATATATACTTTGTTAATATATTTTATAATATAATAATACATATATTTTGCTTTTATAGGAGAAAGTATTTAACTTGTTTCTAGATGATTATATTCTATTAAATATTAACCCATTTATTTATATCTAAGAATGGACTATTTATATTAGTATTTTAATAAACAGTTTTATTACCTATATCTTTTGCTAAGTGTAATAAGAATCACTTATAATTAAATCAGGAAAACCTAGTCAGTTAGTTGATGCTGCTGTAATTTAAACTTCAGCTAGAGTGGATCTTTTTAAAATGACATTTGATCTGGTCATTTTTCTGATTAGAAATTTGCAAGGACTTCTAAAGATGGTAGGTAGACCATACATGTTTTTACTTCTTTTAAGACCTATGAAAATGGTAGTACAGGAATAAAAAATAACACCATAATGGATGGGCCATTAACAGATGAGAAATTCCAAAAAATTAATGTGAGCTAGAAAACAGAAAAACTGCAGCCTTGGACACAGGAAACCACAGCCTGTAGACATGGAGTGGCAAAAGCTAAGATTGGACCCATGGATCTGTAGAATCACAGGCAGATTCAGAGGGTGAATTTCACAGAGGCCTGGTGAGAGGACAGTGAGAGAAGGAGGGAGGGGTGGGGCTGAAAATGGAGATTAACTGAATGTTTGTATAAGGAACAGTTGGCATCCATATCCACTGAAGGAAGGCATTCCTTTTTTTTTTTTTTTAAGATTTTTATTTATTTATTTGACAGAGAGGGAGGGTGCACACAAGCTGGGGGAGTGGCAGGCAGAGGGAGAGGGAGAAGCTGGTTCCCCACTGAATGGAGAGCCTGATGTGGGGGCTCGATCCCAGGGCCCTGGGATCATGACCTGCTCTGAAGGCAGACCCTTAACCCACTCAGCCACCCAGGTACTCCTGAAGGAAGACATTCCTAAAGCAACAATCAAAGGGTTCTTCTTGGAGGAAATCAATCCTAGAGCAAAGAATAGCTTTAGGGTCTGGCTTTTAGGGGATGCCCCACTGCAAAGGCTAGTTCCCTGGCCTAATCACCCTAAACACCTGAAATCAGGAAAAGCTGTCTTTGTGTATAAAACACCTACTCAGCTGTTTATTGTCTGTTAAATATGAATCTTTAACCAATAATTGCCAGGTATTTAAAATAAGCTTCCTGTGTAAAAGAGAAATAAAAATAAGCAAACATTAAAAGAAGCTGAACTGGAGGAAATGGGTAATTTAGTGAAAAAAGGGAACTTTTTTTTTTAAGATTTTATTTATTTATTTGACACAGAGAGACACAGCAAGAAAGGGAACACAAGCAGGGGGAGTAGAAGAGGGAAAAGCAGGCTTCCTGCAGAGCGGGGAGCCCGATGTGGGGCCCGATCCCAGGACCCTGGGACCATGCCCTGAGCGGAAGGCAGACGCTTAATGACTGAGCCACTCAGGTGCCCCCAAAAAAGGGAACTTTAAAAGGACTGATAGCTAGTATCCTCAGGGACAGTAAGCAGACATCATATCTGCAGAATAGTAATAATAACAATAACTATAATAGTAGTGATAATAGCAAATATGTATAATGCTTACTCTATTCCAGATTTTGTTCTCAGTGTTTTAAGTTTAGCAACTCATTTAATCCTCAGAACTCTGAGATAGGCATTCTATCATTATCTCCATTTCAGGTTAGGACAGAGACGCAGAACTTAAAATTGCTCAAGATCACAGAGGTAAGTGTGGGAGACTGGAATTCAGACTCAGTCTGGCTCCAGAATTTGTGTACTTAATTACCACCCTTTTCAACTTAAAATAAACAACACCCCGAGAGAATATGAAAGGCTCTTGGAAAATAAAAACAAAATTTTGTATTTCAACCCTCCTACGGATCTCTTTTTTAGGAAAAGAGAGCACTGCATGGAAGTAGATTTAAAAAGAAAGTATCATAAAAAAGATGAGACATTAGATGTTCAGCCATGTGGTCCTTTATCGAATAACAGTATCATATGTTCTCACTGATATGAGGAATTCTTAATCTCAGGAAACAAACTGAGGGTTGCTGGAGTGGTGGGGGGTGGGAGGGATGGGGTGGCTGGGTGATAGACATTGGGGAGGGTATGTGCTATGGTGAGCGCTGTGAATTGTGTAAGACTGTTGAATTATAGACCTGTACCTCTGAAACAAATAATACATTATATGTTTTAAAAAAAAGAAGAAGATAGCAGGAAAGGAAAAATAAATGGGGGGAAATCAGAGGGGGAGACGAACCATGAGAGACTATGGACTCTGAGAAACAAACTGAGGGCTCTAGAAGGGAGGGGAGTGGGGGGATGGGTTAGCCTGATGATGGGTATTAAAGAGGGCACGTACTGAATGGAGCACTGGGTATTATATGCAAACAATGAATCATGGAACACTACATCAAAAACTAATGATGTAATGTATGGTGATTAACATAACATAATAAAATTTTAAAAAAGAAGAAGTTACAGAGGGAAAGAAGAAGAAAAAATAAAGAAGAAAAGGGTAGAAACTACTAAAGAAATAATACAAGATAATTTTCAAGGAATGAAACTCCAGATGAAAATGCTCACTGAATTCAACAGAAAAATATGAACAGAAAAAAGTTTACCCCAAGACACATCATCAAGAATTGAAAAGCGCCAAGAAAAACAAAGACGGTGCCCAAAAGTTGCCAAGCAAAAAACAATGAGTTGCAGGCTCAGGCTGGTGTTGTTGAATTTTAGAAGACTGTGGACCATCATTTTCCAAGTTCAGAGAGAAATTATCTGTGCTCTAGAATTTCAGAGAAACTAGAATTCAGATGGGAGCAGTTAAGTAGGCAGCAAGAGTTTCTCTTCAGCATATTCTTTAAAGGTGGTGCCTTTCTTACAAGTTTTAACACAATGATTGCTAAGACAAGGAATTAGTAGAAGTGGAACAAAATGTCAGTTTTTAGACAGTGTCTCATGTGTAGAAGGCAGTCAAAACATGGCACCTCCCAATGTATTTTCTCCCTTTCCAATACTGATGCACACACACCCACCTCTCCCCTTTCCCCTCAGTGGGGCCCTCCCCCAGACCTGCACCTGGTGATGTTAGAACCTGGGTATATCTCTAGTGAGGACAAAATAAAAAAATTTTAAACATGTGAAAATTAAAAAAATTAGTCATTCAAATATTTTTTCATAGAAAGTTGCTGAGGAACATGCTTTATTAAAGGAGGATGTACACTGAAAAAGAGAAAAATGTAGCTTGTCTGTTGTAGTGCCAATAAAAAGAGCAGGAAAAGCAAGCCCAAGAATGACAGCTGTGCGGCCAGAGGATGTAAGTCTCCAGAAGAGCAGTTCCCAGGGAAAAGGACAAAAAGAGAGAGAGATCACCAGAGTGTTTTATATAATGGAGATATGGAAAGAATTGGGAATATGATTAAAAAAATAATGAAAAAAAAAAACCAAAAAAGGAAATTAGAGATTTTAAGAAAACTGAAAAATTACGTAAGTATGGACATAAACCAAAGAAGACCACTTGGGACTATAACCAGTCATTAACTGAAATGATTCTGTATCAGGTACTGTTTTAGCTGTCGAAAATATAGCAAGGGGGGAAAACAACAAACAGAAAAATCAAACAAATTAAAGTAGATGATAATCCTTGTCTTCTTGAAGCTATAGTCAAGAATGGGGAGAGTGACAGTAATTTCAAAAACTAAGTGAAATAAAAGATATAATTTGTATTAACAATAAGTGCTATGGAGAGAAACACAACAAGGAAAGTACAGTAAGAATCCCAGGTAGGGGAGTTGTTATTTCCAATAAGAGGGCCAGGAACGGCCCTATTGAGAAGCTGCCACTTGGGTTGAGTATTTATGGGAGGGAGGGATCAGGCAATGTAGTCATCTGGGTGAATGGAGTTTCCAGGTGGAGGAAGCAGCAAATGAAAGGGTCTTTTCACACAATAACATACTTAATTATGATTATAAAATAGATGTGAATGGCATCAATTTTAGAGATACAAAAACGAAAGAAGTGAGGACAGAACCACGGAGAAGGTGGGTTCACTAATATCCTCATCTGACAAGAGGGGACAATCCCAAAGCAGCATCCATTGTTAAAGGTCTTAGTTTATTATCCACAGTTACAACAGAGGAACCAAACATAAAAATGAAACTAACTGAAGAACGATAGAGAAAAGGTAGAGGTAGAGTGAGTGAGTGAGTGTATAATGTCTCTTTTACTTATGTGTATGTTAACATATGATGCCTAAAAGTGATAAATAAAAAATCTGAGGTGAAAGCAAATTACTTTTACCTGAATAAATGAAGATAACAGAAGGAAAAGTAGAAAGAGAAGTGAGGCTTAAATGGGAGACGTTGGATCACAGAACTGATTTTAACCATGTGCTCAATTTGATTTACACACACACACACACACACACCCCGTTTGGAGGTCTTCTATTACTCTTAGGATAAATATCAAAATCCTAAACAAGGCCTACAGGGTCCTTGCTGTCTCATCAGCCTCACCTCATGCTCCCTCCCCGGCACGCTCTGCTCTAGTCACAGCTCCATTCAGTTTCCTGAGCAAGCAAGGACCTCTAAGCTTCTGTCTATGCTATTCCTTCCATCTGAAATGTTTCTGGCCCAATATTCTGCACTTCTGGATTGACTTATGCATTAGGACCAGTAGTCACAAGTGTCTAGGGCCCACAATACTCTTAGGGGTCCATGAAAATGTTTTCTTTTAAAATAAGAAAAACAACCCTTTTAGGTCAAAGAAAATATTTTAATATACCATATTAACATATTTATCTCTATACCAGTATAATTGTAAAATACAATTTTTAATATTTTTTATGGAGGAAGGGGCCCACAAAAGCAAAAGTGTCTACTTAAGTTGTTGAAACATCATCCACAACTCTTTTAAACATATTTACATAATACATAATAAAAGGGAGGGAATTAACAAAACAAAATATTTACCTAATTCACCCAGTATATGGAATACTACTATACCATAGTATTAATACCAAGGTCATAGTGTGGCCCCTGAATCTCCCATTCCCCAATTCTACTGACCTTGTGACTCCTACTCATCTCTCAGATCTCAGCTAAGTTGACCCTTCTTCAGGTGAGTAAGGGACAGGTGTGGCTAGGCAGGAAGAGATAGGTAAGGGGGCTACGTGATCAGGCTCACAGAAATCCCAGAAATGCTGAGGCATAAGAAACCAGAGATAAGGGAACAAACCAGACCCCCTGCCCTGGGCATAAGAGATGGGGTCTTTCTATAGCAGTCACATTGTGACCACAAAGAATGACCAGACCCCACAGAAGAAGTAAGCCATTAAAAATGTTATCACCAGTCCTTACTCAAACTAAGACATCACAAGAATGATGAGGCCACAAGCTCCCTGGTCAGTTCTAAATAAAAGACTGTCATTGCAAGTCCACATTGGCAACCCCATCGGGACCCCTCTCATTCCTGAGAGCTTTTTCTCTGTATTCTTGCTTAATAAACTTCTATCACTTTATTAACTCTCCTTTGTCCTCAAGATTCATTCTTCCACTCCGTGAGACAAGAACCTCACTCTCCCGCTTCACAGGGACTCTACCTGATTCTAACAGACAATATGAGGTCCCTATATATGTTCTCCCATCACCTTGTAATACAGAAATGATATAAATAATTGCGAAATTTTGCCTTTAATGAAATCAGGAACTGTGTCTACCTCATTTACCACTATATCCCCAGCATAAAACCTTGTATTCAGTGACGTGAGACACTGAAGGACTCAGAATTTTCTAACTGTGGCTCTCTCAAGTCCTTGTTCAGTTTTCCGATCCTAGATTTACTACTATTTAATCTCTTATTGACTGTTTCTTCATTTTAAAAATGGGAATAATAATGGGAGTTATGAGTTAGAATGAGTTAGAACAGTGCCTGACACATAGTAAAGCCTATTAAAGCCCAGCTATTAAAAAACAACAAAACAACAAAACCTAGTTATTCTTCATGTTATTAGATTATTAGTACTACACTACCATTTTTTATTACTATTATCATCATCATTATTATTCCATATGCTGGGTGAATTAGGTAAATATTTTAATTTCCTCTCTTTTACTACCTATTATATAAATATGATTAAAAGAGTTGTGGATGGCATCTTAACAACTTAAGTCCCAAGTTTTTAGGAAAAAGTTAGAGCAAATAGCTTTAAAGACAGAAGAGAACTGAAGTTTTAGTTACTAAAAATACATAATTATCCATGAATTCAAGACGTCAGGGCTTTCAAAATATTCATACCCACCAATTCATAATTTTACATGATAAGATCAGGCTAGAAGAACATTTTTAGCAAAGAATAGTAAATCTCAATTCTCTCAAACATAAATTTCCATGAAAATCTAATAAAAATGAGAGGTAGAATTTATTATCTTAAAAAAAAAACTTACCTATTTCCCTTAAATAGATGCTCTACAGAGTTGAACACAATTTTCAATAGTGATATTACTTTCTTGGAGTTATAATTTTTTATACATAATTCCTTCTGCAGGTAAATAAAAATACATACCCCAAAGCAGTAAAAATAAAATAAAGCAACAGTAACTGAAAAGCCTACCAAGGGTTTTCATTTTGGCAAACATTTATCTTACCATCTAAGCTTCAGACTCTTGAGATGACCCTTGGGATAAAATGACAGACTTAGGTTTGATTCCCACTGGTATTTCAAACAACACTGCACAACCTGAGGACCATTTTTTGAGGATAAATGACTGGCTAGGAGCACTACAGTCCTGAGGCTTTGCCTGGGGCCTATAATCTTACCTAATCATTATTCACAATCCCCTAGAAAAGCCTCCAGCTAAAATTGTGATTGCTATTTAGGACTAAACTTGCAAATTCAATTTTGAAAATCCTTTCTTCTTTTATGATTTCATTTTTTTGTTTAATTCATGTGCACCTTTAGATATCAACTATAACAAACATTAAAACCTAGAGCAATAGTCCATCTGTTTTGAATGTTGCTTTCTTTACCAATTTACAAAAAAAAAAAAAGATATTTTAATAGCAAAAATGCTGAAGGACTACATTGCATAATACATGCAACTAAAAATGTAAAGTCCTTACTTAAAGGGGGTATGAAAAGCAGTGGTAATGGAGAAGAGTTCTGTAAATTTAGAATTTTGTAATACAGTTCTCATAAGCCATTTTTTATTTAAAAAAACCAACATAGTTTTTATAAATGCAAAAATGAATTGAGGGATACAACAGTCTCTGAGAATCAGGGAATAAGCTAGAGTCAAATCATACCACAAATTTCTTTAGTTAGATCTTTCACTTTTTTTTTTGCTTAGGTTGTAAAAAAATATTTCTTGCTATCTGTCCTGCCAAAATGTTCCACTCTTGTTTTATTTCTAGAATTGACCATTGCAACCCTCTCTCTGTTCTTCCAGTAATTCTGTCTGCTTTAGTTGATAGCTACGTATAATTTCTTACTGATTATAACACTTAAGAGTCTCCTCTCCAAAGAACAGCAATTAAGAGTGAGGGCTATCTGTCTCAGACTGCTTGGACTAGAGTCAGATTCCTTATCTCTATAAAGGGGAAATAATTGTTACCTCAAAGTATACTGTGAGGATAAGTGAGACAAATGACTTAGGGTACTTAGTAGATTGTCTGGTACATAGTAAGTACTCAATAAATGTTATTGTTAATAATGAAACTTTTTAGAACCTTTTCTTTACTTCATAGAGGTCTTCTGAGAAAACTAAAAAAAACAAAACATTTGTGTGACTTTGGACAAAGTTGAGTTAAACTCTCTGACCTTTTGTTTTCTTATTCATAAAATGAAATAATCTGACAATATTAATCCAAAGGTCTTTCTTAACTGTAAAAACTTACATAATTTTACTTAGCTATAGCTAAGGTTCCGACTTATTTTCCTTCTCTGTTTTTAATGTGTATTGACAATTCTGTTTCTTGTTGAGACTAACTTGCTTTTTATATTCTTCTTCTTTGAATAAGAACAACATGTGATGATATTCTGTACTCCTACTGGCCTTAGTCGTCATGGGGTATTTTCCTAATTGCTTATGATGATTACTACATTCATTATCAAACCTCACAGAAGACCCGAGGAAGGTATTGCTTCCTTTTGAACTGATACCTTAAAAGTGAATCAGACATTAATTATATATAATATGTAAAAATTTGTGTTCTATCTAATCCAAGGATTTAAAAAAAAACTTGTTATGTTTCTGGAGAGGCATAGGTAAAGTTTTACTTAAAACTGCTAATCCTATATGGCAAAAATGAAGCAGATAAAATAAAAGCAAAACATCATATTAAAACATTAAAAACTGAAAAAATAAGTAAACATAATTGTATCACATGTGATTTGTAGTGTTAAAATTCTTAATATGATTCTTGATTCTTATCAATAAAGAAAAAAACATCAAAGATGCCCAAGAAAAGCTTGGAATGGGGCATAAGTGAGATAGGCATACAAGAAATATAAAGGACAAATAAAAATATACAAAGATATACATCTCAATAATCAAATAAATGAAAATTAGAATGCCATATATTTTTCTCCTTTCAGATTTATTTAACAACAAAGATAGTTAATACCAATGAAAAAACTATAGAGAAAGTGCCACTCTGATACACTGTTGGTGGAAATGCAAATTGGGAGAGCCTTTCCATATATTTCCCCTTTGATCTACCAATTCCATTTTTAAGAATATACCATAAGCTAGCATTTTCCAAAGTGTTCAGTGGGATGTTGACATGTTCTGATGTTATTTTTTGTGTGTGTGTATGTAGAAGTCTAAATTTAATTTTAAATGTAAATGTATACAATGGCATTTAAAAACTTTTCTTTTCCTTTTTTAATAAACTTTATTTTTCAGAGAAGTTTTAGCCGCCCAGCAAAATGGAGTAGAAAGTACAGCAATTTCCCATATTGCTTCCTGCTCCCATACATGTACAACTTCTCCAACTACCAACATCCTGCAGATAGATGCTATTTTAAGAAAGGATTCTATAGTCAAATACATTTGATTACTAAGGCCGTTGTATATGACTATACATTGGTATTCTCCAAGATGGAGATTAATAGATGGTGGTTCTTTATGTTATAGGCCACGGAACCCTTTTATCAGAGAGCATGCTTAGGGACTAAGGCTGTGCAACACTTACTTTTGGAAACTGTCCTAAAAAAATCACTAGACATAAGTACAAAGATGTATATAAGGGAATGTTCATTGAAATCATGCTTAACACAGGGAAAAAAAACTGGAAAGATCCCATATACTAAATAATTGGAAAGTGGTTACATAATTTATGTTATATCCTTAAACTGGAATATTATATAACCATTAATAATGGAAATGCAGATAATATTTACGGACATGAAAAATACTGCAATAAACTGCTAAGGAAAAGAAGCAATCTAGCCAAAGAGCATTTATAATCTATTGTTCCTAATTCTAATCATAATAACTAGATAGATACATATATTATGCATTATACAGAAATATATCAATAAATTCAAAAAGATATACAACAAAATATAAAGAGTAGTTATCACAGGGTGGTAGGATTACTATACTTTTCTGTATTGTCTTATTTTTTTTTTTAACAATGAACATCTATTAATTTTATAATAGAAATATTTTTTAAAGGCTATGTGTTTATAGGTCTTAACTGTCTGGGGACATCTGGCATTTTATTCTATAGGTTTCAGATGTTTTCATATTTAATAAAAATTAAGTTCACAGTCAAGAAAACTATAATTATATAAAGAATTCATAGAGAGAAAACACAATTCCTACCTTCTGGAGAGAAACTGATAAAAACATAACAAGTGCTGTGAGAGCCAGCAGCGTAATGGAGGCAGTAAATCTCTAGATGCTCTATGCCTTTACGAGTCCCTATAAGGGAGTACCTCTTCTCTCTGTAACAGAAATAACATAAACACACACATTTATTTAAAGAAGCAGCTGAAGGAAAATCATCCTTAAGTATAGCTTGGAGCTATACAGGCTGCCTGTTTTCAAGGGGGATCTCACAGGTAAACAGTTGCAAATATTACCACCTACTTCTGTATGACCTTGGAGAAGTTACTTATTTTCTCCATGCCTCAGTTTCCTCATCTGTAAATGGGTATAATTATATTACCAACTATAAAGACTAATATTCATAAAGTGCTCAAAACAGTGCCGGATACAGTTGCTATATATGTGGTTTTTAAAAATAAAAAGTGGGATTGATTATATTAATAGACATCCTTCACAGAGCACCTTACTATCAGTGATATTTTACTTCTGGTACCATCTCAAGGAATTCTCACCTTGATCCTGTGAGGTATTATTATTTATTACTACTTGGCCCTCAGCTGTGCATACCAGAAACAATTTTATCAGCTCCCTAAACTGATACAAACTCACAAAAAACTGATCAATTTAAAAGGGAATATATTTTTTGTGTTTCCAAAATGATATCCATTGGATAAAAAATACTATGTACTAATATCTGGTCTATTTAAGTACTGAACCACTTAGACATTACCTGATTAGTATAAAATTAAAGCAAGGAGAATTGAAAACTTGTATCAGACCTTAAGCCATAGTAGTATGATATGTTTTTCTACTGTTACAAATTTCCTCTTACTCTTGATATGATACCTTGAGAAGGCACAGCATCACCAATGAAGTATTCTTGCAAAGAATATTTAATCTGAATCTAATAATAAAAAAAATTTCAGGAAAATCTAAAGTAAGGGCTATCTTGCAAACATGGGCTCGGACTTAAAAAATATCAATGACATGACACAAAGAGGCTGGCAATTTTTTCTAGATTAAATGATATTAAATGGATATGATAATGGAATACAATGAATAATGCTTAATTGGATCTGGGTTTAGAGAAAAAAAGACAGCCATAGTTACTGGACATTTGGGAAATCTAACATGCAGACTCCAGAAATCTCTATCAGTGAATAAATTTAAAATTAACTTAAGTGGTTTGTACCTACAGATAAAGTTATTCATTCATGCATTTATATTCATCACAATTTATTAAATACCTATTCATTGTGATAGGCCTGAAGATAACAAAAGTTCCTGGGAGTAATAAACACTAAAATATAGACATGGCTTAGCCAAAGATGTCAGGTGAAGGGTACTGAGGACCTTTTTATCTAAGTCTGGCAAGTTAGCAAAATAGCCAAACTGTATTTGTTATATTTGAGACTCAGGCCCTCTTCCTACTGAAGTATTTTCCCTTCCAAAGGAAGGGAAAAATTAAGAATGTTGGAGCAGGTTGCTAGTACTTCATGCAGCCTTCAGTAAAGTCCTATAAGAAAGGGCGGCACATCTGGAAGCAGAGAAGGGAAAAAAAAAAAAGACAGCTTTGCCAAAAGAGCTACTTTCTGTCTGTGGCTGAGAATCAGATAATCTGAAGCCTGGCAGGTTGATAAAGCCAAATTATAGGTGTTTTATAATTATCTTTTACTTATTTTTTAATAGGCTATTTTCATGATGCAGAATTTGAAAGATACGAAGGGGCAGTGAAAATTTCTCTTCCAGTCTTGTCCCCCAGACAAGACTGTTTTCCCTCCTCAGAGGTAACCTCTGCTAACAGATTTCATGTATTCTTCCAGAAATGTTTAATGCATTGCCATATCTACACTTGTGTTTACAGAAATGGAGCAGGTTATACACACTGTTCTACACCTTGCTTTCTTCATAGTATGTTTCATCAATGGGTCATTCCAGTACCATTGCCTTATTTTACATTATTATTATAAAGCTATATCATAAAAACTATAGACAAGAATACAGGACATACAGATGTTTTCTCAATGCAAAGGAAATAAAGTAATGGCCACCAGGAAGAAAAGAACACTGAGGTGTCTGAGTGTACAGTATTAAAGACAATAGCTAAGGAGGATTTGTCTGAAGACATCTTTGGATTCTAAGCATGCTAGTGTATTGTGACAGAGCATCTCAAAAGCTGCTGAAGCCTCTGCCACGAGAGGGGTGCAAAAGTAGCTAAGACTGAGCGGGCAGATGTTAAGGGAGACCGGGGTTTGAAGAAACAGGGTGAAGAGTGCACGGTCCTTACAACTGAAGACCATGGCAAGAATCATGGCAGTAGATCCAGTATATGAAGTCCAGAGGCCAAGCAAGAGGAACTATGTGTTTGTGGATGCTGGCCAAAATGTCAAGGGTCAAGCAATAACTCAGTGGAGACAAGCAAGCAGAGAGAAGAGTATGGAAACCCACACTCATCCATTGATGCCAGGTATATAAGTCTCCCAGGAACTTGGAGAAGAGTACAAGGGATGGAGAGACTCCTTCTAAGCTAAGGGGAAGATCTTGGTTTAAAGCCTAAACTGACCCAATTTTACTTAAGAAGTAACCAAGCAACTACCCATTGGTAAGATTAATTTTTCCTTTATCTGTGGACATGGTGGTGGTGGGCGGTGCCAAGAAAAGGGGTTTGTGAGACAAGTCAATGTTTAGATACAGGCAAACTATATTTTACACATTTGAGATAAGGAACTATAACATTTAAATCTACATAGCCAGCTTATGCGGCTGTTACAAAAATTAAATGAAATGGTTGTGTAAAAATGTACAAATAATAAAGGGGGTGATTTTCTGGTTATGATTTCTGATAGTAACTTTCCTGTAACTTCTTCCCAAATTCTGGGAACCTTTAATGCAATCCCATAATGCCAGATTTTGTATACACATTCACTTCCAAAGAGTATTAGCTTTGAAGTAAATGAATCCTGGTTTCAAATTCTACCTTTGTGACCCACTAGCTGTATAAATATGAGGAAGTATCTTAACTTCTCTGAGTCTTGCATCTTTAGTTATAAAACAGTATGACAGCATAGAAGATATAGTCAATAATATTGTAATAACATTGTATGAGGAGTGCCCAGTAATGTACAGAATTGCCAAATCAATACATTGTACACCTGAAACTAATATAACATTGTATGTTAATTATACTTCAATAAAAAATATATCTCTTCTCAATATTCTCAATATAAACCCATCCAATAAATATGTATTTTCAAAAAAATGTGTGACAATCAAAAATTATTTCATACAGGTCCGTGTTAAGTATAACACATTGTTTGGCCCATGGTTGGTGGACCTACTATTTTCTCTAAAGTTTAAACTGTGTTGCCCAGTTTTTGATTTGGAAAGTTTGATCATGTCGTACGTCCTTACTATACAAGATTGAGCTCTGTAAAATAAGGCTCCTCGTTATTGTTTTCAGGCTGATGGAATAATAAACATCCCCACTACCGTGAAGGAAGCAGGTCATAATAAAAGCATTTAAATATAAAATATAAACACAAACAGCAATCTTCTTAAATCTTACCCTGAGACTGAATATAGGGATTAGCTATAATTATTTCCCATTTCCTCTAAAGAGAAATTGTCTTTTTAAAAAAAGGTATTTATCTCAAATCTAACAAATGTTAAAAAGAAACTACTCAGTGGATAATAAAATCAACAATCAATACTGATTTCTGATTAAAGAGGTAGATTGGACATACACATTTAACTCCATTCCTTTTCATAACCATACTAAAATACAACATTAAAATTTTTGTTAAAAAGCATAAACCAAGGGGGGCGCCTGGGCGGCTCAGTTGGTTGGGCGTCTGCCTTCGGCTCAGGTCACGATCCCAGGGTCCTGGGATCGAGCCCCGCATCGGGCTCCCTGCTCAGTGGAGAGCCTGCTTCTCCCTCTCCCTCTGCCTCTGCCTGCCACTGTGACTATCTGTGCTCTCTCTCTGTCAAACAAACAAACAAACAAACAAACAAACAAAAGCATAAACCAAGGAAGAAAAGGAGAGTGAGTAATAAATGAGTGAATGATGGTAACCAAAATTTGGAAGCTAGAAGACAGAAGGATGATAGCTAACTGACAGCAGATTCAAACAAGCTGAATCCTAAGCCAGCAGTAGGTAAAGCCAGGAAGCAATTTTATTTGCACTAGTTTCCAAAAACCTTGGGAATTGGTGGCACCTAAACTTCTGGAAGCAGGTTAAATAACAGCAAGCCTGGTTAGAAATTAATTTAAGAATTAATCTCTTGCGGGGCGCCTGGGTGGCTCAGTTGTTGGGCGTCTGCCTTCAGCTCAGCTCATGGTCCCAGGGTCCTGGGATCGAGCCCCACATCAAGCCCCCCATCGGGCTCCCTGCTCGGCGGGAAGCCTGCTTCTCCCTCTCCCCCTCCCCCTGCTTGTGTTCCCTCTCTCGCTGTCTCTCTCTCTCTCGTCAAATAAATAAATAAAATCTTTAAAAAAAAAGCGGGGGGAGCCTGGGTGGCTCAGTCGTTAAGCGGCTGCCTTCGGCTCAGGTCATGATCCCAGAGTCCTGGGATCGAGTCCCACATCGGGCTCCCGGCTCAGCGGGAAGCGTGCTTCTCCCTCTCCCCCTCCCCCTGCCTGTGTTCCCTCTCTCGCTGTCTCTCTCTCTGTCAAATAAACAAATAAAATCTTAAAAAAAAAAGAATTAATCTCTTGCATTACCTCTCTACCATTCACAATTAGACAAGTACTGCTCCCTCTCTTATCCTGGCATAAGACTAAATGTTTATTCTTTGGAGTATGTAAAACAGAAGATTCCCAAACTGGGAAATTTTGAAGAATTCTGGAGGGCAGTTTCAGTAGTCTACTGAAAACAGAATTGAATGAAGTTTTACATGATAAATACTGAGACTCCCAAGTCCTCTACTACTGGGTTTGCAGAATGCTAGTAGCTCATCATAAAGCCTCTAGGCAGGGGAGTGGAAGATTCTCCTTTGGTGAATATAAGTGGAATAAAAAAAAAAATGGGTGTTCAATGAAATGATACTGGGGGTTCCCGAACAAAACGGCATGTTCAGATCTAGGGAATTCACAGCCATTAAGCTCCAGTTATGTGTTATCCTGGCATCCCCCTTTCTTACTATCTGAAATATGAACTGACAGCCAATGACCGCTAGACATCTGGGGAAAGTCCCTAACAGGAAAGATGGAACCTAAAACAAACAAACAAACAAACAAAAAAACAAGCAAACAAACAGAAAATAGAACTGTTCAGGAAAAGAGAATTTCAAAAAAATTATCTTTTTTTAAAAAAAGATTTTATTTATTCATTTGAGAGAGAGAATGACAGCACAAGCAAGGAGAGAGGCAGAGGGAGAGGGAGAAGCAGACTCCCTGCTGAGCTGGGAGCCCGATGCAGGACTTGATCCCAGGACCTGGAGATCATGACCTGAGCTGAAGGCAGATGCTTAGTGATCTGAGCCACCCAGGTGCCCCTCAAAAAACTTATCTTTAAAGAGAGAAAAGAAGAACTGAATCCATGAAACAAAAACAGACTGCTTAAAAAAAAAAAGAAAAAAAAAACATTCAGGAAACAAGAAAAGTGCTGCTGGGAAACAAAATTATGATAGAAATGGAAGGTTGGAAGATCTCCCAGAAAGTGGAGAGATTGAGAGAAAGAACATAGGAGAGACCAATCTAGGAGATTCAACATCCAAATAAGAGAAAAAGAGAAAACAGAGAAAAAAAAATTACCTAAGAAATAACTCATGAAAGGGGCGCCTGGGTGGCTCAGTCGTTAAGCGTCTGCCTTCGGCTCAGGTCATGATCCCAGGCTCCTGGGATCGAGCCCCACATCGGGCTCCCTGCTCAGTGGGAAGCCTGCTTCTCCCTCTCCACTCCCCCTGCTTGTGTTCCCTCTCTCACTGTGTCTCTCTCTGTCAAGTAAATAAATAAAATCTTAAAAAAAAAAAAGGAAATAACTCATGAAAATTTTCCTGAATTAAAGAACATGAATTTCTAGATTAAAAGGGCTCACTGGGTGCTTAGCCAAATTAATGAAAATAGATCCCCTACAAGGCACATCATAACAAAATTTCAGAACTCTGTGACAAATAGAAAAATATAAAAGCTTCCAGAAAGAAAAAATATATAAAACAGAAAGTAGAATATCTTTCAGCTTTTCAACACTGGAAACTAAAAGAAAATGGAGAAAGACCATAAAAACTTTGAAAGAAAATAAATTCCAAACCAGAGTTCTGTATTTAGCCACAATATCAACCAAATATCAGTAAAGCTGAAAGACATTTTCAGAGAGACAAGATTGAAGCTATTGGTAGATGTGCTCCATCTAAATGAGGGTAAATGAAGAAGGTAAAGACATTAAAAACAGGAGTTTCAACTCAAAACAGGAACAAAAGAAGCCCCAAGGTGATAATGAAAAGTAATCTGTGCTGTGTGGGACAGAGGTTACAGCTGAATCAGAAGCAAGTACATAGGACCAAGCAAATGAAAAGCAAGACAATTATTAATTTTAGGGAAAACAGAGAATTAGAAATATGATGTGGTTCAGTCATAAATTAATTTTATATAGTTATAAAATGTGCTTAATTGAATGTTAAACATCAAAATCATGATACAACTATATTGAAAAGACAGTGTATTTGGATTTAACTCTATGGCTTCCATAGTGAGAAAATAATAGATTAGAGGCACCTGGGTGGCTCAGTCGGTTAAGCGTCTGCCTTCGGCTCAGGTCATGATCCCAGAGTCCCGGGATCAAGCCCCACATAGGGCTCCCTGCTCGGCGGGGAGTCTGCTTCTTCCTCTGCCCTTCACCCCACTTGTGCTCTCTCTCTCACTCTCATTCTCTCTCAAATAAATAAAAATCTTTAAAAAAAAAGAAATTAATAGATTATATGCAAAGCTGAAAAAATCAAGAAGTAGAAATAATCATATTATTTAGAGATATTCTTTTTAAAAAATATAAAAAGAAACAGCTAAAAATGAACTGAAAATGATTGCTTCTGGGAATTAGAAAAATGGTGGAAGGTTTGCAGAGCAGGGGACTGCTGCTGTTTTTTTTAAGTTTCATAGGGCTACTTGATTTTTTAAACCATGTCCATGTGTAATTTTGATAAATACAAAACCGACCAAAAACAGCATAAGATTGCCATTAACAATAATCTGTGGGAACTTAGTAGGCATTAATAAATTCTTAGGTGTCACTGTAGATGAATTGTTTTATTATAGAGCCTTATAGGGTAAGTTTCTGGAAAAAAAAAATTGTTGAGGCAGACAAACATCTGCTTTGGCAGCCAGCCCATGGCAGGCATCTAGACATCACTACTTTAGTTGGTAACAATGAAAAGCAAAAACAGGCATTGTACAGGGTCCTAGACTTTCTAGGTTCTACCTCTTTTTTAGTTATATAATCTTGGACAAGATATTAAACCTCTTTTTGCTTAAGATTTCTTAGGTGTAAAATCCTTACTTCACAATAAAGTTGTGAGTGTTAATTGACATAGGAATAGTACTTAGCACAGTGCCTGAGACATAATGAACGGTTAATAAATGTTTGCTATTTTAATTTTAATCCCAAATTCCTAACTCTGGATTGTAAGGATCACATCCCCTGTACCTCCTTCCACTCCCTTCCAGGGACTTTGGGACAATTTATGCCCCATGTGTGTCTTGTTCATCTACCCCACAGAGATCAGACTCAACTATTACCCTAAAATCAATCATGTCTGGTCTACTTTGAAACATAGACTAGAAATAAATGTCATACCTGGAACCACCTCTCTTTTCTTATCCAAACTGCGTTCCCTTTCTTTTATAGCAGCCAGAAGTAGGATTTGTAACCAGAAGACCTAAATTTGGGTAGGTCATTTAACCTTCCAGAGTATTGCTTCTCTTGCCTGTAAAGTGGACATGAAAATGCCTGCTGGAAAGGACATTTGACGTTTGCCTCCCTACCGTGCTTTCCTTTTACTTCTGGTAACTGTATCCTGATTTTCCTTTGGACAACTCACCCATTTCCCAGCTCTGGAGGAGGGTCTAAGTGGAGAAGCAAGTCAGCATATTACCCTATCCCCCGTCCACAGTTATGTGTTCAAGGATGAGCACTTAACCTAAAGGAGGACCAGTGACACTCAAAACTCTCAGTGTCACCAAGTGTGGAGCCAACAATGCAGCCAGTTCAGCTCCAAATTAGCCTAGCTGAAGACCATTCCATGCTATGAACCAAAATATCCTGTTTTAGTCTAAGCCAGTGTATGTGTGTGTGTGTGTGTGGTCGGAGGCGGTGGGCAGAGAGGGAGAATGTTCCTCACTGCAATCAAATGAGTCTTAACTCCTACCTACCTTATAAGTATTATCTCCACTATTTCTAGGATCAACTGAGATGATAAATAAATTAAAAATTTGGTAAACATAAAGCAGTATGCAAATGTTAACTGTTATTACTACAGTTTTTAAGAACATAAGCCCAACTTCTTCACAAAGCAAACTATGTCATGGAATGGTCTTGCAAAAGATTTTTCACAAAAACCAAAGTATACTATTTAAAGTCCGGATGTGTTGGATATTATTTGTGAATGTATATTTTGTAGAAAAACGTAAGAATATGCAATTGTTCAAATCATTCCAGGTCATCCATGTGACAGCAGCTCAGATGGCTTCCTTATTCATCAAACTTAAAAGTTTAGGCTAGTAACCCCCAAATCTCTATTTTACCCTTTGATATTTATGGTTGTATGCTCCATAAACCTGTGTGAATCCCTTTGAAAATATGTATTCTGTAGTACTTTCTGAAAGCTGAATTTTATCAGATAATTAGTCAAGTATGGAGTACTTTTAATTGTTTTATTATTTATTAAAAAACACTAATTAAAGGGAAATTGAAAAATGGTACCTACTTCCTATAAAACCTGTAAAATAAAATACTTTGAAGTCAGAGCAGAAATTGGAAGTAAATGGGTATTTCAAATGAGCTCAAAGGCTTTAAAAAGGCATTTGTTTTCTTAAATAGATCTATCTCTTCATGTCTACAGGATTAATTTGACTGGCAATTCTTTTCTTTCTGGCTAAAGCAAAAGTAAACTTTAGCTCAATTCCTGTTTCATTTCTCAGAAACTGAACAAGTGCAGTTGAAATAAATGCCGTTTTAAAGTATTTCTCCATCTGATGTGTCCTTGGTCTTATTTCCAGATTAGGTTCCCTTAGGTAAAGGATCAGCTAATCAGGTAATGAGGGTGATTTTTGGTCTCACCTTCCATTATCATTACCTGATGACAACAATGAATATAATGATGAGAAAATCATGAGCACGAATGTATACATTTTCTTAGGAGGAAAAAGATCTAATAAAAAATGAAAAAAACTAAGCTATAATCGCATTTTTACAGAATTAAAATGATGAGGTAAGAATGATTTTCTCTAGTTAAAAATAAATTATAATGTCAGTACGCTGGTAAAAGTTTCATACCAATTCAAAATAGTATTAGACTGATTATTAGTCAGAAAATAATAAAATGCTTAAATTCCAGTTCAGTTAAACCAACAACTCTTCTTAATAAACCAGAGTTACAGATTGGGCCTATGAAGAGTCTGGTATTTTAATAAATATACTTTAAATCAGTTGTGTCTTTCAAAATGGCTATTTTGGGAAGTTATAAGGCAAGCCCAGAAATTCTGGAATTGTTAGAAGTAGTTTTGGAATTTCTGTTTTGTAATTGCCTTTACAATTAGCTTTTGTACCGCATAAGATCTCTTGTTTTTGACCCTAAAAGGCATACATAACTTTTGACCCACTAAACTTAGTTGGAGGTGACATTTAGTTGGTTTCAGAATTCAGATGAAACTAGTGTGTATATTCAAAATAGTGGTCACAGAACAAAAGCAATCCCATAAATATTTTGTGCAAAGGCAGTGCCCATGGAATAAGTTTATGGTTTCAAAAGTTCTACTGAGAAAGAGTCATATAATAATCTAGATTTAAAAATTTTGTGTTTGTCACCTTCCCTACAATCACATCTTAAATTAGGAATAAAACAGTCTGATTATGCAGGCATAATAAATTGTAGACCGTGTGGGCGCCTGGGTGGCTCAGTTGGTTGGGCGACTGCCTTCGGCTCAGGTCATGATCCTGGAGTCCCGGGATCGAGTCCCACATCGGGCTCCCTGCTCGGCGGGGAGTCTGCTTCTCCCTCTGACCCTCCTCCCGCTCGTGCTCTCTGTCTCTCATTCTCTCTCTCTCAAATAAATAAATAAAATCTTTAAAAAAATAAAAAATAAATAAATAAATTGTAGACCGTGCAATAAAGTTTTTTTTAAAAATGAGCAACTCCTGGAAATTAATTCAATTTAACAAACATTTATTGAATGTATTTTATGTATCTGTAGTAGTGCCAGGTACAATAGGAAATAAATAAATAATACAAGGCCAAGTCCTCAGGGCACTTATAAGGTAATAGAAGAGGAAGTCATGTACAATAACCACTACAACATGTACTTCATTTAATTCTAGACTGGACTATTCTAAATGAAGTTAAAATCTTATTTGTATAGGTTAATTTACAAATGTAAATATTTTCTTGTGTCTACCTTATTACCACTACCATTGTGTACCTTTATAAATACTTACCACAATAAATTGTATAAATTTGTTTATATATTTGCCCCGTCAGCTAGCCTATGAGCTCTGCCACAGTAAGGACTAGAGGTCATTGGAATTCTAAGCTTTTGTGGTTGAATGACAGATGTATTAGAGGTATGAAGAGGATTAGTGGGAGAAACACCAAGACAAGTCAGTAGCGATCTGAGTGGGTTTGTTTTCCCATACCTGTACAACTTCGGGGCCAAAACAGGTGTCATGAAAATGGCCTTTGGGAACCTACCACATGGCTGGACACAATTCAGCTGTCTATACTGTTTTAGATAATGTAGGGCACTGTTTACCAAATGGTATTTCATGGAATAATACACTCAGAGAAATGTAATGCATGCTTGCAGTGCCCAGTTCAATCTAGTGTATTTTCCCAAATAATCTGACCATGGAAATTCCATGGTCAAATTCCTATTAACATCTCAGTTTGGAAAATATTATTGTAATTACCCTATGTTTAATATGTATGGTATCATAATACTTTAACTCAAAATTTGAATCATCAGCTGGGTCTGTTTCAAGCCTTTTGATGCTCTATTACTATTGGGAACAACTCCTAAATATCCACTAATTTTGTAGCAACATAGGATACGAGATAGGATCATAATAAATAAGATTATCAACATAAGTTTACTTTTGTCTTATATATCTAAACCTACCTGAAATATTTAATAGTTCATGATAGATTGATCAAGACTACAGTGAAACAGTGAAATAAACATAAAGTTTGACTAGATATAATACCTTAAAAATATCAAGAAACTGGAAACAAACTGAATGTCCATAAACAGAGAAATAGTTGAATAAATTTTGGTACATCCATACTATACAATATATTACAGTCATTAAAAAAATTAGAGCCATTTCTATAAAGTATTGTAGAGTGAAAAATGCAAAGTGTGGGGCTGTGTGTGTGTGTGTATGTGTGTGTGTGAGATCCCATTTTTTAAAGTAATGAACAAAATTCCTGTCTATGTGTGTATCCATTGAATACAGAAAAGATATACAGTGGGTTAAGTTAAAAAAAGACTTCATAAAGACATGATCATAATTTTACGTAGATATAAAATAAAGATCTAAGAAAATGAAGAATATTAAAAACTCTAGAATTTACATCAAAGTTCATTATGACCAATATAATAAATTACCACCTGTTTGAATTCTTTGCTGGTTTCCCATTAATTACAGTGGGAGCTGGGGTGGGTGGGATGTCCATTCCTTAGCATGTATTATATAGCCCTTCATGATCTGGTCCCTACTTTTTTTTACATTACCAGTGTATATTCTACATTCTGGCTATTTGAAGCAACCTAGCATTTACTGAGATACCCTGTGCTATTTCATATTCCTGTGCCTGTGTCCTTTTTTTGCTTCTCTGCATGTTGAACTCTTACTTAAAAACTTTATGTGTAATATCTAGTCATACAGATATAAAAAACACAACGTATTATATAATAAGCACTAAGTAAGTGTTATAGGAATTCAGAGTCCTGAATGGGATAGTCAGGAAAAGCTATTCGAATTAGGTTTTGAAGCATAAGCACTTAAATAGAAATAAGGTGAGAAGGTATTCCAAGCAGGGAGAAAGGACAAGAGCCAAAATATATAGGTGGTATACAGTACAAGACATCTTTAGGAGGCAGAACCTGGTACATAGTGGGTATGTGGTAAATAACTGGATGATTAGGCGGATGGATTTACCAGAGGATTAACGCAGGGAAATAGCAAGTTATAAGATGGGAAGGTTGGGATGGGACCAGATAATTGGGTCTTAAGTATGTAGCAAAGACATCCAAAATCTGTTCTGCACACCCGCGCTCTTCAAACAGGAGTATGTATACTTCATGTGACACTAGAAAGACCACAGTACACATGAAGCATCTCTCTGACTCATCAATTTTCTTTGAAAATTTAGAATTAAGTTATTATATGATATCTAATTTTAAACATTATTTTTATATTAAAACAAACATGTATATGGATATAAAATTTGTGTGAATTTTTAAGATAAAACAAAAAACTTCAAAGAAACGTTGAGCTTGTGGTAAAGGGCTTTCAGTTTATGCTACCAGATCCTGGTGCATGCTTCTTTACATCCTTTCCTGGCAGTGGAAATATAGAGTCATGAAAGGGATGTGAGCAAGGTAGTGACACGATTAAAGTGGTGATTTATTTCTATTAATCTAGCAGTAGGGTGTCGGCTGGCCCAGAATGGGCAGAAGATTAGAAATCTGTATCCTAGCTAGAGAACTACTGCAACAGTCTGGAATGGCAGCTACTGGAATGGAAAGAAGCATGACAAGCTCCATTAAAGAATTTAGTATTTCAACCAATATTGCAACTCCTGCCAGTGTTAAAATTGATTCAGTGATATTAGACCTTCTTTATACTGAGAGGCAGTTTATTATTGGTTAAGTAGCGACTCTGGCGCCAGAATGCTTGGGTTTAAATTTTGGCTCAGGCATTTACTTGTTGTGTGACTTCATACAAATTGTTTAATTGTTCTGTATATTTTCTCATTTGTATAATGGGGATAATGATACTATTAGCTACTTCACTAGATTGCTGTGAGGTTTAAATGAGTTAATATATGCAAAGCACTTAAAATAGTGCCTGGCACAGTAAACACTATTTAAGTGTTATCTGCTATAATTACTATTATTATTTTGAAAAATTACTTATAGTGACCTCCATCTTTCCTGAGACTTTAAGTTTCTTGGAATTAGGGAGAGCTATAGTATAAGTATGTATTATCTAATTCTGTGATGGCTCTGGAAAATCCCTGGATTCTAGAATCTCAACCAAGAGGGCATTAAAAACATTATAGGCTGGGTCAATTCACTAGTATATTTGTACCATGTTGCATGTTGCCCCTCTTTACAATTAAAAAGTCTCTTTTGAATTTGATAACTTGTTTTTAAAATGGACATAGGAAGAGTTTCTGGTACCTAATAAGATTGCATTTATTTGAAAAAGTAGATATTTTCTGTTAAAATTAACTGTTGATAACAAAAAACGGAGAAAAAATGTATTCAAATCTATTCAGAATGAGCAAACTCAATGATATGCTGTATGTTATGGTATGTCACAGTGCATTGATAGGTTTTATTAGGTTGAACCAAACGAAATTGCCCATATTCAATCATTTCTGACTAGCAGAAATGACAATTTCATATGGGTCAACCTAAGTTTCCTTAAATATACTTTGGACAAAGAATATATACTTTTATTTTTCTTAATCAAATTCTACAATCTTCTTTGTTTGTTAGTTAAAATAACCAAGAAATAATGTGGACAAATAAGATTAACAAACCACTTATATAAGGTAACAGTCTGGAATTTGGAAAACTCTTGTCCTTGCCTTGAACCTCTGATTCCTGTCCTTGCCCCTCCTGTTCTGTTGTGCTGCAACACACATGGTTGGTCCCATGGGTGCCTTACAGTCTTGTTCCTACCAACTTTGCATATATTAGCCACCACATGCCTTCCCTTTGTTTGGGATATTGCTTTTTAAGTATGCTTAGAAAGATTCTCTGAAATTCAGAAATTAAAGGCCTTTGACTATACTAATGAATGAAAAACCAAATTGTTTGATTTACCACTGAATGCCTTTTGTAATGATTTGGGGGATTTACTAAAATTCAGAAGGTCATACTTACAAAAATCAGTAGCAGCTCTAATTATTTGGCTGGTCATCTGCAATCTGGCCATCTGCAATCATTATGTGACTCTCTGAGACCAAATAAAAATACAAATAGTATCTTCAAACTTAATTTTTGTTTTGAATAGCTCTTGAAAAAAGACATTAATATGTATATATATAATATATAAAATAATATAATATAAAGGCATTATTAGCATATGTTTTGGTGTGGTATATCCTTTTTTGGTTTTCAGTTTTAGTTTTAAAAGAATAAGATGAAAGCTACTCCAACTCTTCAAACAAACAAACAAACCCAGAACTGCTTAAATACCTGGATATCAAAAGAATCCAATGTGAGTTATAGATCTATGTGAAATTAAATGGACGTGATAAAAATTAGAGTCTCTTCATTAGCAACTGTTACTAATAACAGTAAGAAACATGGAAAAAATATTGCCCTAGCCTGTTCTGCATATCTTCAAAGATTAAAGGACTGAAAGATGAGAGAGGAGAGGTCTTCACCTTGGAATCCCCCAACAGAAAAAATTTAGGATGAGTAGGAGGACATGGCCAGAACGCAGTGATCAGCTTGGAAAAATATAGACCTCTAAATATTATGAGCAAAACTCAAATCCAAGTAAAATCACCAGCATTTCCCCACCTCCAATTTATTATTCATGCCACAGAGGAGGTTTTTTCAAAATACAAATCTGAGCATAACATCTGCCATTTAAAATACCTCAATAGCTTTACACTGTTATTGAGCTTAATAAAAATTAAAATGTCTTCATATGGTCTTGTAGAGCTACTGTGATCCAGTTATTTAATTCCTCTAACAGCTTTCTATTCATTGACACCTCTCATTAATTTTCTACAATCTTCTTTGTAGAAAATTTTATCTTTTAGGCAAAGGGTCCCTTTAGGTCTTGGTATTCTCTATGTTTCTTCCAGACACATGGCTTCCTGCTAGGCCTTCTGCCTAGAATGTTCTTTCCTTCCCTTTTGACAGTTAACCCATATTCTACTGGCAATTAACAATAAGACAGTATGATTTATTCCCATTTGGCCTGTGAATGAAGTGGTGTGGGGGCTATAGAAAGGTGATTATTTTATTAAGTGTCTCTGTATCTTAGTTACCAGTGATAGAAACCAACTTGATGTAATTTCAGCAGAAAATAAATTTATTAAAAGATAGGAAGGATCTCGCAGAATTCTCCAGGAAGCTGTAGAATCAGATTTGGAGGCTACCAGGCCAGGAAAAGGGGCCGCAGTGTACAATGCTTCTGCTTAGAAGCTGCAAGCTAGATGCTGCCTCTAGAATAACTTCTATTGTATTTGGAAACTGGAAGTAGCTGCCCATTGCTACATGTTTACCTTCTCTAAAAATGCAGTCTATGGCCTGTTTTCTCATGTCTCTAGTTCTTGCTTCAAAGACTGTGGTGTATATGTCTGAATTGGCGAAGTCTTGCTTATAGACTCATGGGTGAGAGAGGCTGGAAAAGTAAGTAGTTGGCATTTTGAGCCTCTAAAGTAGGAACTCTCTTTAATTCAGAAGCCAAGGGACCCCGTAAACACAGAAAGAGGGCTCTGATATTAATTTGTCAAGAACAACAACAAATATCCACTAGATTAAAAATGGAGATAGAAATGAGGAAAATTTTTCGGGAAAGTAGAATTTTAGTTGGATCTCTCGCTCTCTTTCTCTTACTCTCTTTTTCCTCCTCTCTCTTTTTTGGTTTTTGTTGAGCAAGATTTTGTCAGACAAAGTGAAAGCAAGTGATAGGGAGGATACTGCAGGGAAAGAAAAGATTATAGCAATTGTTCTTAAGTAGCTTTAGAATCAACTGAGAAGCTTTTAAATAAATCATCACACATAAAAATTCTGATACAATAGGAGTTGACTGAGGCTCTGGTACCTGACATAATTATCAGAAGATTGTTGCAATCACTTGGTTAAGCATTTCTGATATCAAAAGCATGGACATGTGAAATAAATGGTATGTTTAGAGAAAGTAGTAAGTTGTTGGCCCAGTATGAGTGGAACACAGGCAGAAGATCAGAGGTGAGGCAAGAAAGGGAAGATTATGAGGTTTGTTTCACAGGCCATGAGACATTCAGACATTTTTGAAAATAGGAATGATACAATATAGAAACTTATTAATCCCGCATGTGGGAGAAATACAATATAACAAATACTTCAGTAAATAATAGGAAATGACTGCACATCAGTTAATAAACAGAAAAGAAAAATATCCCTAAGAAAATGGAATAAAACTGGGATTTTATACGGGCACCTGGGTGGCACAGTCAGTTGAGTGTCTGACTCTTGGTTTCGGCTCAGGTTGTGATCTCAGGGTCATGGGACTGAGCCCTGCAGCAGGCTCTGCACTCAGCATAGAGTCTGCTTGAGATTCTCTCCCCTGTTCAAGAATCTCAGGCTATTTCTATGTAACCTGGCCCTCCCCCGATGCTCTCTCTCTCTAAAATAAATAAATAAAAACTTTTAAAAAACGCTGAATTTTTTTTTTTTATAAAAAACCCTGAAATTTTATATATCTTATATGTAGGTGTCTGAAAGTTTAGTCAAGCAATAGAACCAGAAGATGTTTTCTCCAGTTTTGGTGGGTGAATGAGAGTAGATGATTAGTCAATGGAGTTTGGAAGGGGACAAGTAAGAACTCCTAAAATTCTTTAACTTTTTAGAGTTAAGCTTTTAAATATTAGAACACTTAAAATTCTGAACCTTAGACAAAGTTCTTTAAACAGAGGACAAGCCAAGATCACCTTTTGCCAGGGACGCTCTGGGAAGAGCATGGTTGCTGTAGAAGGAAGGAGAACCCAGCCGGTATTAGTGTAGTTTGGTTTAACTGGGGGATAGTCTTCTATCAGAGAAAGAGAAAGTGTCCCTATCCTTGCTTTGTCACACTGGTATGGATGGAGGCAATAACACGATAAAAACTGAGACTGGCTATGACACAGAATTACTTATTCCCTTTCCTTGCAGATGACCTACAGAGTATCATCTATATAAACAGATGACCTTATGTTAGGTTGCACCTATTCCCACATGTTGATTTTAAGTCTAAAAATGTATTATTGACATTTAGGGATGCTATAATTCATTGCCCTGTAGTGTACAAAGTGGTTTGTGCCATGATGATGCTGATTTTTGGAGGTAAAACCAATAGATTTTTTTTTAAAGATTTTATTTATTTATTTATTTATTTAACAGGGAGAGACATAGTGACAGAAGGAACACAAGCAGGAGGAGTGGGAGAGGGAGAAGCAGGCTTCCCGCAGAGCAGGGAGCCCGATGCGGGGTTTGATCCCAGGACCCTGGGATCCTGACCTGAGCAGGCAGATGCTTAACGACTGAGCCACCGAGGCGCCCCACCAATAGATTGATAAATGATAAATCACACAGTAACAAAGATCCTTCTGAGATCAACAGAAACGTTGATGGGATACCATCCAAAAGTTAATGGCCCAGATCCACTTCTGGAATGGATGAGGAGTAAGGAGCTTACCAGAGAAACAATCAAAACCAGAAAAATTATAAAAGCACAATCATTTAAAATTTCTAGAAATCATCCTAAGGGCAAACGAACAACCTTTTGCAACTGTAATTAGTCCTTACTTATAGAGCAGAGGTTTTACTCCAGGTGAGGAGGGCTGAGAACAAGTGGCCCCAATCACCCTTGCCCCAGCTCAGTTTTAGGGTAGAAGTTCCACACCAGGGGGGGTAAGCCAAGAAGATCAGAGACTACTGTTCCACCAGTTGCCCTACTCATAAAACAGGGGTGTCACTCCAAAAAAAGTGGGCCACCGTCCCTGTCCTTAGCTTCAGAGCAGTGGCTCAGAGATTTTGCCCAGGGATAGATGCAGGCCATGAAAACAGAGTTTTAAAGCTCTCTCCAAAATAAGTAATTTTATTTAGAACACAGTATAGAAAAGTTCAAGATTAAGGGTGCTCTTGAAACAGGTAAGAAAGTAAGAGGAGGCTCATAACTCTCCACGAGAAACAAGATAAATGGCAGGCCACATCAGTAAAGAATTAGAAATGACTGGATTTATCAGTTATCAAACAAAACAAAACAAAAAATACCCCAGGAAAATGGGATTTTTTACCAGAGAGAACCAAGGAAAGAGACAGCTAAGAAGAGTCCTTCTGGGGTAAGAACAAACTTCAAAGAATGGCCTCAAAAACCTACTGAAGCAAAGGGGTCAGAATTTAATTGGATCAGACTATGGAGTAATTTGTGTCCTTAAACCTTATCAAAAACAATAGAGCATTCCATTGGCAATCGGTGAAGCTCAACAGATGTGTGGTGTGAGACACCAACAGAGGCAGACAGCATAACAAAGATCAAGAAAGACAGTCAAAAAGAGCTCTGCTATAAATACTGTTACTACATGGTGACCATGCGCATGGACAAATCCAAACCCTTACAGGAGTATTATCAGACGCTTGACACAATGGGGGAAACAGACCTCACTAAAATAGTCTTGCTATATAATTAAACAAATAAACAAGCAAACAAAAACAAAAAGTCCTGGAAGAGAGGATCAGTACCTAGAGTTGATATGCTATTGAAAATGTCAAGTTTTCAACAACAAAAAAACTACAAGACATGCAAAAAACATTAAAGTATGACCGAAACACAGGGAAAAAAAGTGAATAGAAACTAACTTGTGAGCGAGCCCAGATGTCATACCTAATAAAGACTTCAAGGAGCAAGTAAAATATGTAATATGTTCAAAGAACCAAAGCAAAGTATGATGACAACATTTCAACAGATATAGAATATTAATAGATAGAAATTATTAAAAAAGAACCAAATGGAAATTCCAGAGTTGAAAACATAATGATTGAAATGAAAAATTCAGTACAGGGACTCAATAGACTTGAACCGGCAGAAGAAAAAAAATAAATGAATGTGAAGATAGATCAACAGAGATTTTGTACTCTCAAGAATAGAGAAAAAAATAAAGAGAAATTAATACAGCCTCAGAGAAATGTGGGACACTACCAAACACACCAACATATGCCTAATTGGGAGTAACAGAAGGAGAAGGAAAAAGGACTTGAAAAAATATTCAAAGAAACAACAGCTGGAAACTTCCTGAAGTGTGCATGAAATAGTCTCCAGGATAGACCATATCTAGAGAATAAAAAATCCTCAATAAATTTAAAAGAACTGAAATTGTACAAAGTATGTTCTCTAATCATAATGGAATGAAATTAGAAATGAAAAACAGGAAAAATTGGTAAATTAAAAAACATGTAGATATTAAACAACACATTCCTCAATAACCAGTTGGTCAAAGTAGAAATCAAAAGGGATATTAGAAAATATTTTAGGATGAATTAAAATAAGATACAACATACTAAAACATATGAGATGAAGATAAAGCTGTGCTTTGAGGGAAATTATAACTATAAGCATCAGTATTAAAAAAGAAGAAAGATCTCAAATCGATAACCTACACTTCTACCTTAAGACAATGGAACAACAAAAGAAACTAGGGGTGTCTGGGTGGCTCAGTCAGTTAAGTGTCTGCCTTCGGCTCAGGTCATGATCCCAAGGTCCCGCTCAGTGGGAAGCCTGCTTCTCCCTCTTTCTCTGCAGCTCCCCCTGCATGTGCTTGCTCTCTCTCTCTCTCTGTCAAATAAATAAATAAAATCTTAAAAAAAAAAGAAACTATACTAAAAAATAAAAATGAGAGTGGAAATAAATGAAATGGAGTATGGACAAAATAGAGAAAAATCAATGAAACTAAAATTTGGTTTTTTGAAAAGATCAGCAAAATTGTCAAGCCTTTAGCTAGAATAATCAACAAAATAGAGAGAAGACTCAAATTATGGTGGAAATGAAGGAGAAGACATTATTACTGACCTGCAGAAAAAAAGAGTATAAGGGAATACAAAGTCAAAAAATTAGATAACTTAGATGAAATGGACAAATTCTGAAGAGACATAAACTTATTTCAAGAAGAAATAAACTGACTCAAGAAGAAATAGAAAATCGGGGTGCCTGAGAGGCTCAGTCGTTAAGCGTCTGCCTTCAGCTCAGGTTATGGTCCCAGGGTCCCGGGATCGAGCTCCACATCGGGCTCCCTGTTTGCGGGAAGCCTGCTTCTCCCTCTCCCACTCCCCCTGCTTGTGTTCCCTCTCTTGCCGTGTCACTCTCTGTCAAATAAATAAAATCTTAAAAAGAAAATTAGAAATAGAAAATCTGAATAGTTCTACAGCAAGTAGAGATTGAATTAGCAATTTAAAAACTTCCCACAGGGGTGCCCAGGTGGCTCAGTTGTTAAGCATCTGCCTTCGGCTCTGGTCATGATCCCAGGGTCCTGGGATTGAGCCCCACATCCGCTCCCTGCTCAGCGGGAAGCCTGTTTCTCCCTCTCCCACTCCCCCTGCGTGTGTTCCCTCTCTTGCTGTGTCTCTCTCTGTCAAATAAATAAATAAAATCTTTAAAAAAATAAAAACAAATAAAAACTTCCCATAATATATCAATGTAAGTTTATCAATTATAACAAATGTACAATTCTGGTGGGGGATGTTGGTAATGGGGGAGCATATGCATATACAGGAGCAGGAGGTATTTGGGAAATTTCTGTATTTTCCCTTCAATTTGCTGTGATGTGAACCTAAAACTGCTCTAAAAAAATTAAATCTAAAACAAAACACTTCTCACAAGTAAAAGCCTAGGCCCAGATGGCTTCACTGGTGATTTCTGCCAAGCGTTTAAAGAAGAGTTTATACTAATTCTTTACAAACTCTTCTAAAAAGTAGAAGAGGAGAGAGCATTTCTCATCTCATTCTGAAGCCATTATTACTCTGATAAAAATTAGACAATGACATCACAAGAAAAGAAAACTACAGATCAATCTCTCTTATGAATATAGACACAAACATCCTCAATTAAGTAGCAGGAAACCAAATCTAGCAACATATAGAAAGGATCATACACCATGACTATGTGGAATTTATCCCAGGAATGTAAGGTTGGTTCAACATCCAAAATCAATTAATTTAATATACTATATCAGTAGAATAAAGACAAAGCACATGTCATTATCTCAACAGACACAGAATAAGCATTTGACAAAATCCAACACCTCTTGATGATAAAAATACGCTACAAACTAGGGGTGTCTAGGTGGCTTAGTTGGTTAAGTGTCTGCCTTCAGCTCAGGTCATGATCTTGGGGTCCTGGGATCAAGCCCTGTGTAGGGCTCTCTGCTCAGCGGGGAGCCTGCTTCTCCTTCTCCCTGCCCCCCCCATACTCTCTCCTGCTATCTCTCTTTCAAATAAATAAATAAAATCTTTTAAAAAATACTCTACAAATTAGAATTAGAGAAGGGAGCTTCTGCAAACAATAAAAAGCATCTATTAATAACCCACAGCTCATATCATAATTAACAGTGTAACAATGAGTGCTTTCTTCCTGTATTAGGAAAAAGACAAAGGATATTCACTCTTAACACTTCTATTCAACATTGTACTGGAGGTTCTAGCCAGGAAACTAGGTAAGAAAATGAAATATAAGGCATCTAGATTAGGCATAAGTAAAACTATCTCTATTTCAGATGATATGGTCTTATATGTAGAAAATCCAAAGGAATTCTCTAAGAAACTATAGAAATTTATAAATGACTTCAGCAAAGTTGCAGGACAAGATCAATTTAAAAAATCAGTCACTTACTCTACATTAACAATGAACAATATGAAATGACATTAAGAAACAATTCCATTTAACATTGTATCAGAGGAATAAAATATTTAGGAATATATTTAGCAAAAGAAGTATAAAATTACATTCTAAAAACTACAAAAGATTATTGAAGAGAATTAAGACTTAACTAAATGGAAATACATGTCATGTTCATGGATGAACATGAGCCTTAATACTGTTAAGAGGCAACATTCCACAAATTGATCTTTAGAGTAAATTCAATCTCTATCAAAATCACAGCTGGCTTCTTTGTAGAAATTGACAAGCTGAACATAAAAGTTTTTTGGGGATTGAAGGGACCCAGAATAGCCAGGACAAACAACCTTGAAAAAGAAGGACAAAGTTGGAGAACTTAATTCCTTATAGTAATCATCACAAAACTGCAGTAATTAAGACAGTGTGGTACTGGCATAAAGATAGACATAGATCAATGGAATCCACTTGAAAATCCAAAAACAAACCCTCATATTTTATGGTCAATTGTTTTCAACAAGAATGCTAAGGAAATTCAAAGGTGGAAAATAAACTTTCCAAATGGAGCTATGACAAACAGATACTCATATACAACTGTATATTATTTTATAGGATTATTAGAGAATACAAGTGAAGTCTAAGAATGAAAACAGTTCTATCACTCAAACACAACTCACTGTTAAACTGTTGATTTCTGCATATCTTCTTCCAGAATTTTACCTATGCTTTTTCTTATAAAGCACTGATAATACTGTACCTAAATTTTATGCATTTTTAACAAAAAAGCCCATGTGTCAACAGTCTTTGCAAATATTATGTGTAATAATATCATAATACTGCCCTGTAATTTGCTGATTACCATTCACTACTCTTTATCATTTAGGTTCTTTCCAAATTTAATTATTATAAAAAATCTTGCAAATTTCCTTGGGATAAGGCTTTTTCTACACTTCTTTGGAATGATTTTTAGAAATTGGGTCAAGGATAATAATATCTTCAGGCTTCTGGTATACATATATATCTTAACTACTTTCTAAGAGTTGTACCAATTTACATCTACCAGCAGTGTAAAAAAATACAGTTGACCCTTGAACAACATGAGGGTCAGGGGTACTGACTCCCTGCATAGTTGAATATCCATTTATAACTTCTGACTCCCAAAAAACTTTACTAATAGCTTATTGTTGACTTGAAGGCTTACAGATAACATAAAGTCAATTAATACATATTTTGTATTTTATGTATATTATATACTGAATTCTTACAATAAAGTAAGCTAGATAAAAGAGAATGTTACCAAGGAAATCATAAGGAAGAGAAAATACATTTACAGTACTCTATCAGAAACAATCTGCATGTAAGTGGACCCATGCAGTTCAAATCCATTTGTTCAAGGTTCAATTGTTCCTGCTTCTACACACCTTCACAAACATACCTCATTTTCATGAGCATTATCATCTTTAAAAGTATTTAGAGCATGAATCTCAAATACTACTTACAACCTATATTGGAAGAAGAACTCATTAGAAGTTTAGTGATGGGGGTAATATTAATATTTGCTATAAAGGTTTTACATAACAGCAAAGGAAACAATCATCAAAACTAAAGGCAACCTACAGAATGGGAGAAGTTATTTGCAAATGACATATCAGATATGGGTCTAGTATCCAAAATCTATAAAGAACTTATCAAACTCAACACCCAAAAATTAAATAATCCAGTTAAGAAATGGGCAGAAGACATGAACAGACATTTCTCCAAAGAAGACATACGAATGGCCAACAGACACATGAAAAAATTCTCAACATCACTCATCATCAGGGAAATACAAATCAAAACCACAATGAAGTACCACCTCACACCTGTCAGAATGGCTAAAATTAACAACTCAGGAAACAATGTTGGTGAGGATGCAGAGAAAGGGGAACACTTTTACACTGTTGGTGGGAATGCACCTGGTGCAGCCACTCTGAAAAACAGTATGGAGGTTCCTCAAAAAGTTAAAAAGAGAGCTACCCTACGACCCAGCAATTGCACTAGTAGGTATTTATCCAAAGGATACAAAAATACTGATTTGAAGGGGCAGGCACATACAGTCCAGTGTTTATAGCAGCACTATTAACAATAGCCAAATTATGGAAAGAGTCCAAATATCCATCGACAGATGAATGGATAAAGAAGATGTGTTTATATTACTCAGCCATAAAAAAGAATGAAATCTTGCCATCTGCAACGACATGGATAGAACTAAAGAATATTATGCTAAGCGAAATAAGTCAGTGACAGAAAGATACCATATGATTTCACTCATGTGGAATTTAAGAAACAAAACAGATGAACACAGGGGAAGGGAAAGAAAAATAAAATAAGATAAAATGAGAAAGGGAGTCAAACCCTAAGAGACTCTTAATTATAGAGAACAAACTGAGGGTTGATGGAGGGGTGGGGGGGGTGTGTGTCTAAATGGATGATAGGTATTAAGGAGGGCACTTGTTGGGATGATATATGTAAGTGATGAATCACTACATTCTACTCCTGAAACCAATACTGCACTATATGCTAACTAACTTGAATTTAAATTAAGTATTGGGAGAAAAACAAACAAACAAACAAAAAACAAAAGAAAACAAAAACATAAAACAAACAAACAAAAAAAGGTTTTGCATAGTTTTATGAGATTAATGTACCATACCTTACATAAGAGTCAAGGTAATTTTTCTTATTCTGGAAAAGAATGTGTTTGTATCAGTCAGATCAAATAAATATTTTGGCCACGTCTACAAGGCACTGTAGTAGAAGTGGGAGAATGTGATGGAAAGATATAAGCACAAAAATAGTTCAATAACAATATGAGACTTAAATAAATTTCAGAAAATAGCATAAGGTCTCAAGGTTGGTACAAAATTATTTGTCAAAAAAGCAACATGTGGGTGTTTATGTAAGTGACTAACCACTAAATTCTACTCTAGAAACCAATATTGCACTATATGTTAACAAAATTTAAATCAAAAACAAAAGCAACATGGAAAACGAAGCTTCTAGAAGTTCAGAGGAGAGAGAAATCACTTCAAGTTAGGATGAGATTTATTTTCTAACCACAGAACTTAGTACATATATAGGAAACCTAGAAAAGTTTTTGTCTTAACATCATTCAAAAGTCTTTAAACAATAAATGTCAGAATTTTAAAAATTCTGATGTTTAATTAATGTTTCTAACATTTGACCATTAATATGCGCATTAATAGCTTTCATTTCTAGATTACTGTTTTTTCTCTTTTCATTATTTCTACTTCAAGACTCGCTTCTAACAAATTAGCTTGTGATAGATGGTACTGAATTCACCCCTGCAGGGAGTGGTTAATTGTACCTGTGGTTCATCTAGTCCTGTCATCAGGGCTTTCTTTTCCTTGGTATGGATTTGTGCTTGGGGTATCTATTATAATGTAATAGTGCGTCGACTGGCACTGCATTCTTTAGTCTAATATCTATCACACAGAAAAATATCTTTCTTGGGAATTAGAATATTATTTATGTTAAATAAATATCACTATCAACACTGATGGCCCAGTTTAGTCAATGCTCTGGATGAATTTCCATCTTACTACTTTGAAGAAATCAATTCACTTTTATGCAATGTCTGATGTTTACACACACATGTGCACACACACAAAACACATTTTTATGGTACTTTTAAGAAACAGTTGATGAGTTTTTTTAAGATGGGGAAGCTTTTACATTAAACTTGAAAAGCTTCAGAATTTGCCACCCAGAATTTGCCCAGCCACTGTTCTATATCTGAATACAAAAGACAAAACAGAGAGTTCCCATTATCTGAATATTCATCATGCAAACAAAAGTTCTCATATCATAAAATACTGATTAATTTATACATCACTCATTAATTGTTCTTACTCAATTATTCTTCCCTCCTCAACACTAAAAAGCCTGTCTTTACCTATTATGATAAAAGTTTTATTAGTTGGTCTTTCCTTCATCATTGGATGTTGCAAATGTGTCTATTCTTTTAGGATTCTATTTATGGCTATAAATAATATAATGAAATTGACCATAATATAATATAAATTGACTCAAAGTAAATATCAAGGAAAAATGCAGGATTTCATGAGGCTAGCGAAAGTGGTATTTGAGTACTATACAAATTGTACATAAAGCCAGTTGGAACAGTTAAGAAGTGAAATAGAGAAAATCAGCAAGGATTATGACTCAACAGGTGCTCCAAAGGAGAATAATTTGAATATCAAAGATTGGGGAGACTCTTGGGAATATTGAAAAAACAAACAAAAAAAGACCCTGAATATTTTTACAAAAAAGAATCCTCTTTAAAATCATCCTAGAAAGTTAAACATTAAGAGTTGGATGTTATATTGTGTTAGCAACTGTGTCAGAAATAACAAAAAAGAAAATTAAAATGTCATTCATTCTTTATTGATTTTCATTATTCCTACAGTTAAAATTATAACCTGTATTTAAATAGCCTTTGGTTTAACACTTTTCATAATAAAGTCCCACTAAACCTTCCCTTACTACTCCCATGCTCCTACTACTTACTACACATCTTTCGTTTCTACTTCATTTAGATTCCTTGTCCTGGTATTAATTATTCTTAGACAGCAGCAATAATAATAGAGGACAGTCATAAAAAGAATTTTGATTCTTAAAAATGAACAAATAGATTAAATGAATTCCTTCTTAACATAGATGTGAACCTTAATTTCACGTGTCTATAAACAAAGCATTCCATAGTTCTAGTACAGTGTTAACAAAGAAAGCAATCATCATCCTCAATCTTTGTTTATACCATGAGAGATTTCAATGCAGAATATAGGGTACTGGATGGACAAAGTAACTAAAGCTCACCTAAATAAACAGAGGTCTGCAAAGTCTGGGAGATTAAAATCAATGAAAAGTTATATGGTAAGTCAGCTCATCAGCTTAGGGATCGAAATACAGAAGAAGTATGATCATAACTCTGATTAACCTTGCCGTAATATTTCTCAGCAACTAAGTCTTTTTAAAGATATATATATGAAAAGTCAAATGACATGGATATGGAATAATCAAACTATCACATGAAAAGCAAGGATCATTTGGAAAGTGACAAAAATCAATGATAATTTTCCAAGATGATAGGAAAATATATTCATTTATTTAGAGGAGAAAAAAAACTATGTTAAATAGTCCAACTGTTAAATAAAATGTCAGATTTCATGTCTGTAAGAACAAATACTTTAATCATAATAACTACTTTTTTATTGAAATATTATTGGTACATGCTATATGGAAACTTGAGAATATGGATAATAGAAATAAGTGTTGGCTGATGTTTAAACAATTAAAACTTTAACTGAAGTATATAGTATTCAGAAGAATAAGTGGGAAAAAAATGAGTGAAGTGGCCAGGTATAAAAATGTAGTGAATCAGATAGAGGACATATACCAATTAACAGTTGCCATACGATAATATGGGTGATTGTGGCCAGATATTCTGATTATACAAGCAATGTCAGATGTGAATTTTAATGTAAAATTCCCTAATTTTGAAAGATTATGTGACACAAATGACATAAGTCTGCTTGCTGAATCTGATTTCTAGGCCAGTGGTTTTGCAAATCTAGAATAAAGTAATGCTATTTTGGTTATGTATAGTTGATTTACATTTATAGTCAAGAAAATGTTTCAAATACTTTAGTCCAATTTTCTCATATCAATCCTATTAATATCATTCTTTCTTTTAGTAAGTTTACAAATGGAAATAGAAAATTTTAACATCTTCTTAATCATGCTTTCATTTCCAAATGTCTTGGCATTGGATAGGAAGCAGAAAAGAGAAGTTAAGTATGCATTCAGACTTGTGAACATTTAGTGAAGAACAATTACAATCTCAAAGATACACAACTACAATCTAGGCTTCTTTTTTTTGTTTTCTTTCAGTTATCCCTTAGTTATTCAGAATGACAGAGTGCTGTAAACTGAGCTATTTGTTTCAGGAGCAGATGGGAAAAGTAGCTGCTTTAAAATGTGATTAAAATACGAGGCCTCTGTTTAGTATTTATTTTTCTTTTTAAGCTTCAGATTTTAGGCTTAAGCAACTTTAATCAAGGGAGGAAGGACCAGACAGCTGCTCTAGCCCTAGTCTAATGCTTATGTCTCTGCATGGGAAATGCTGTAACAACAAACAAACAATGAGAGCAAATAGACAATCGACTCTACCTTTTGCCAAAGCTGTGAGAAGAAGTCACTCATATATTGGGGGGGAGTCCAGTGTGGGTGTACAATCTTTATGGAGGGTAACTAGCCAATACTTATTAAAATTAAAAATGCATTTGCTATTTTGTATTCTGGTTATGGTGGTGGTTATGCAAATCTATGAATGTGTTAAAATTTATAGACTGGTACATCAAAACAAAGAAGTCAGTTTTACTGTGTAAAAATTTTTTTAAAAGAGCAAGTGAGCCTACTATACTAGTATAACCTAGTAACAGGGCTGTGGCCACTTTCAGGTTAATAATTACAGCACCTTAAAGGTGGGCAATGCTGACAGTTCCCATCCATTATCTCATCTGATTTTATAATTACCCAATTAACATAGAGACTGGTCTCCAACATTTGCAGGAGAGTACACACCAAGGCTCCATGAGAGGGGAAGTGACTTGCCTAAAGCCACATGGCAATGGAATAATGAAGCCCAGGCCAAATCCAGGTCTGCCTGCACAATTTGAAACTGGCTCTATCCCTAGTGCCCCCACTCTCTGTTGCTCTGAGATGGTTGAAACAATAAAGATTTTTTTTTTTTAACACATTAACTCTTTGACCCAGTAATCCTGCTTTGGAAATTTAACCTACAGATATCCTACACATGCACAAAACAATAATACTCAATTTTTTCACTGTAGCAGTGTTTATACCACCAAAGATTGAAAGTAACTCAAATGTTCCTCCACAAGGGGCTGATTAAATAAACTATGACATACTTCCAATGGAAAACCATGTGGCTCTAAACAGGAATAAAGAATATTAAACAAAAACAAAACAAACAAAAAGTCCCCTAGAACTCCAAGATAAGTTGTTCAGCAAAAAAAAAAAAAAAAAGCAAAGTACAAAACAAAATATATTGTATGCTACAATTTGCGTAAGAAAGGTGAGAATATATCTGTATCTGTATCTATCTGTGTTAGTATGTTGTGTGTACAAACAAACACAAAAGAGTACACAAGAAACTAGTTAATAGATTTGACCAGAATGGGCTGATGGCAGGAGAAGATGGAGACAGGGTGGAAGCAAGATTCTCGGTGAGTTCTTTTTACTATTGATTTGAGTTTTGAACCATATGTGAAAAGTTAAGAAGACAGTTAAGAAAGAAAGGGATTATAGGCAGCTGAGTGGAGCTGTAAGTTTATGTGCTAACCTTTTGCTTTGCTCCCAGAAGCAGCAATTTTACTTTAACCTTTCTGCTGGCTCTAGCAAGAACAAAGCTTGTTCTACCTAGAGTAGTTTTTGCTACATGTGAGTCTGACGAAGGAAGGGGAAATCTGTATTGGGGACTTAGGTGGAGAACACATTTATTGTGACTTACAAAGAGCCATCAACTAAGGATAAGCAGCTTAGTTCCTAGATTTGTTCAGCACAGTCCGCTAAAGATATGTATTAATTTTATCTGAATAGGGAAGGAAAAACTTGCTCAACTGACTTCAGAACTAAAATTAGAATTCCTTTATTTCAGTTTCAAATTGCTAAGAACTAAATATTGTATGCTATGTTTGAAAGAGCAAAGGATTCTAAAATCTTGGTCTCAGCAGTGAAACTGTCAAATACAAATTCTAGATAATCTATATCTACTTCACTGCCATCCCCGAAGAATCATTTTTCATAGAACCCTCACTGAGAATGTTTCCTTATTGTAGAAAGTACAGAATGATTTGTAAGTGATACAAACTTCCCAGGCTCAGGGTTACCTGCTTTCCATAGAAGCTCTGTAAAGCTGCTATAAATGGTGATAAGCAATCAGAGCTTATATTTCTAGGGTGATTTGCAGTGTACAGACTGAATTCTCATATCTTATTTCATTTCATCTTTACACTCTGGTATGTGGGTATTATTAGCTCTGTTTTATAAATTAAGAAACTGAAGTTCAGAGAAGTGAGGCGATTGGATAAGATCCTACGTGCAGGGGCACCTGGGTGGTTCAGTTGGTTGAACATCCGACTCAGGTCATGATCTCAGGGTTGTGGGATCCAGCCCCACATCTAGCTCTGCGCTCAGCGCAGAATCTCATTGTCCCTCTCCCTCTGCTCCTTCCCCGCTGCTCGTGCTCTCTTTCTATCTCTAGAATAAATAAATAAAATCTTAAAAAAAAAAAAGATCCAACCTCCAGAGATTGGCAGAGGCTAGACTGGAACCCAGATCTGATTCTGAGATCAACTGTCTATTTTCACACAGTTATATATATATATATATATATATATATAATTATCAATGCCTGCCATAAATACATACATGACTAGTTTAGAGATAACTAATGATAGTTATATCTGTTGAGAAGGTTAAGTCTTAAAGTTGGTCTGTAAGGTAAAAATATCCAATAGTCAAAAATACCTTTGGAGATAATTTAAATCACCCATCAAATAAAAAACATATAGTGTGGGTAGCTTAAAAACCCTGGTTATATTAAATTTCAAAGTACAAATTAATGTATCACATACACTAGAGTATGTACCTAAATATAATATTACGTTACATGTATTTCACAAAAGAGAATGATAATAGGTGAATAGGTGAATTTCTACAACTAAATGTAAATATAATGCAACTCCATTGTACAAATAATAGCTAACATTCACTGAGAGCTTATTGTGAGTCACATATTACGCTAATGTTTTATATATTACCATATTTAATCCTTTACAGATATGTACGACGTAGATCCAAACTCATAAATACAGATGAGGAAACAAAAGTCTTTGAAAGTTTGAGTCACACAGGAAGTAAATACCAATGCCATGATTTAAACCCATTCATCTTGAGTCTAGAAGTCACACCCCTGGAATATGAATTGGTGTTCATATTCTTTTTTGGATGCACATAACTGTGCATTAAATAAGGCAACAGAAAGAATCATATATATCAAAGATAATAAGTTTGACAAAGATTTATAACCTAATTTCCAAATTCTTTTTTTTTTTTAGATTTTATTTATTAGAGAGAGAGAATGAGAGAGAGGGAGAGAGAGAGCATGAGAGGGGGGAGGGTCAGAGGGAGAAGCAGACTCCCCGCCGAGCAGGGAGCCCAATGCGGGACTCGATCCCAAGACTCCAGGATCGTGACCTGAGTCGAAGGCAGTCGCTTAACCAACTGAGCCACCCAGGGGCCCCTAATTTCCAAATTCTTATGTGAAAACTATAGCAATAGGACTTCTGGTCAAGATGGCAGTGTGAGTATACATTTTGGAGACTTGTCTGTTTCAAATACTTAGTATTATAAAGTACAGAGAGAAAAAAATTAAAGGATATATGTGTACTAAAAATAAAAATCCCCATGTAACAGAACACAAAGCAGTAAGCGAGCTGACATGGGTTCCAGGTTTGGTATCAGTCAGAGGCACAGTGGCTGACAGTACACGGTAGTAGAGATTAAAAAGAACCACCTGGCAAAAGAGTTCAGCCAGTCTCACTGCATAAAATCTGCACTGAGGTATGATTCTCCCAACTCTGAAAAAGAAGTTGGAAAAAAGCTCAGTTAAAGCTTTTATAAACCCAGAGAGCCAGAGGATGTAGACAAAGCCTATCTCTTTTTTTTTTTTGATGTGTGATAGTGCCCATTTATTTTTTTTATTAACATATAATGTATTATTTGTTTCAGAGGTACAGGTCTGTGATTCATCAGTCTTACATAATTCACAGCGCTCACCATAGCACAGCCTACCTCTTAAAACTCAGGTCAACCTCACCCTCATCCCCCCACCTCCCTGAGTCAGTGAAAAAAGATGAGATAAGAGAAAAAAAATTTCCCCTCAAGATAAGCCTGCAAATAATTTTCAAAGCACATGAGGAAAACTTAAAGCCAAGAAAGACAAAACCTCAACAATTAGTAGAGTATGTAAACTTAAAAAAGAAAGAAATATGCAAAACAAATACATACACAGAACAATCAGAAAACATCTTAAAATTAAGGCTTTAAGATTCTCAAAATAAATAGAAGAATAGCATCTATAAAAAGAACAAGAAACTATGAAAAAATCAAAAGAAAAGAATAGATATAGATGAAAATACACAACAAAAATTTTTGAAAAATATTTAATTAATATTAATAAATATTAAATATTTAATATATTTTGAAAAATATATTAACTGGAAAAGAAAACCCTATAAACACCAGAAATTCTAAACTGGATATAGTAGAAAAGACAGTAAACTATAAAACAGGATTGAGAAATTCACGAAGAATAAGATAGTCAGAGGGTCACCTGGCTGGCTCAGTCAGTAGAGCTTGTGACTCTTGATCTTGGGGTTATGAGTTCGAATCCCATGTTGGGTGCAGAGATTACTTAAAAATAAAATCTTTAGGGGTGCCTGGGTGGCACCTTTGGTTAAATGTCTGACTCTTGGTTCTGGCTCAGGTTGTGATCTCAGCATCATGGAATTGAGCCCTGCGTCGGGCTCTGCCCTCAGCAAGCAGTCTGCCTCAGATTCTCTCTCCCTTGCCCTCTGGCTTCTCCCCCTTGTGCTCTCTCTCTCTCTCTCTAAAATAAATAAAATTAAAAAAAATAAAAGTAAAATCTTTTAAAAAAGAATAAGATAGTGAGATACAAAGAGATGAAAACTGGGAAAAAGTAGTTACCAGTCATGGGGGATAGATGCTTTAACATATATCCAAACAAAAATTTCAGAAATAGGAGACAGAAGCATGGCAGTTAAGCAATGTTTGAATGTATAATGGTTGAGATATTTCCAGTACAAAAGGTCAATATGATATCTATGATAAAAAGCATCATAATCATTAAATATATAGAAAGATACATGAAAATAAATCCACACCTCAAACTTTCGTAGAGCAAGTACAAAAATCAAGGTTAGTAAGAAAATCTCAATACCATAAGAGAGAGAGAAAGAGAAAGAGAAAGAGAAAGAGAAAGAGAAAGAGAAAGAGAAAGAGAAAGATTACTTGTAAAGGAACAATAATTAAATGGCAGACTTCTCATCTATATCCAAAGATTCTGGAAGATATTAGAGTAATATCTCCAAAGTACTGATGGAAAAATAAGTGCAACCTAAACATTTAAAATGAGCTAAACTACCATTAAGTAGTGAGGCCAAAATAAAGATATTTTTAGGCCTATAAAAACTAAGTTATCACTAGACATGTTTGTTGAAATAACAAATTGTTTTTTTTTTTAAAGATTTTATTTATTTATTTGAGAGAGAGAGAGATAGCAACAGAGAACACGAGTGACAGAGATAGCTTGAGAGAGCATGAGTGGGGAGGAGAAGGAGAAGCAGGCTCCCTGCTGTCAGGGAGCCCAATGTGGGGCTCAATCCCAGGACCTTGAGATCATGACCTAGCCAAAGGCAGACCCTTAACCAACTGAGCCACCCAGGCAACCTGAAATAACTAATCGTTATAGCAAAAGAAACCTTGGACATTGTGGAAAGACATGGGACGTAAGAGATAATTGTGAGCACGGAAATCAAACTAATGTCTCTTTTAAAATAAAATTAACAAAACACAAAGGTGGAATTACAATTCTAAACAAAATTGTTAAGAAAGGTGACAGATAAAATGTGGAGATTATTCAGGGACAGGATACTCTTAAGTGTTTTTAAATTTCATGAGAAAATACTATAGTATTTATGTATATTAAAAATTTATGGGTAATAATTAAAAGAATCGAAATGTAAATTTGTAGCTTCCAAACCAGCAAAGTGAGGGAAAAAAAGGAGAAAAGGAAAGAAAAAATAAAACCAAAATAAAATGGTAAAAATAGGTCCAAATGTATCTGTGACTATAATAAGCATAAATGTATTAAATTAACTTCTTAAAAGAAATATACTAACAAAATGGGATTAGAAAAATGAACCCAGCTTTATTATGCTCAGGATGGGACACACCTAGAAACAAGTGGTTCAGTGGTATAAAAATAAAAAAGAATGGAAAAGATATTCCAAGCAAGTACTAGTGCAAAGAGAGTATGAATGTAGAAGACTTTAACAAAACCATTAATAAGCTTTTCCAATAGTTGCATATAAAAAACCCAGCACCAGAAAACAGAGCATTCCTATGAAGCATACATATTACTGATGCAATTTCTTTGCTGTTTATTGGTCTGTTCAAGTTTTCTATTTCTTCCTGTTTCAGTTTTGGTAGTTTATCTAGGAATTTATCCATTTCTTTCAGGTTACCCAATTTGTTGGCATATAGTTTTTCATAATATTCTCTTATAATGTTTGTATTTCTGTAGTATTGGTTGTTATTTCTTCTCTTTCATTGTGATTTTATTTATTTGGGTCCTTTCTCTTTTCTTTTTGATAAGTCTGGCTAGAGGTTTATCAGTTTTATTAATTTTTTCAAAGAACCAGTTCCTGGTTTCATTGATCTGTTCTATTTTTTTTTTAAGTTTCTGTATTATTTATTTCTGCTCTAATCTTTATTATTTCCTTCCTTCTGTTGGCTTTAGGCTTCACTTGTTGTTCTTTTTCTAGATCCTTTAGGTGTAAAGTTAGGTTGTATATTTGATATTTTTCTTGCTTCTTGAGGTAGACCTATATTGCTATATACTCCCTTCTTAGGACTGCTTTTGCTGCATCCCAAAGGTTTTGAACAGCTGTGTTTTTATTTTCATTTGTTTCCATGTATTTTTTCATTTCCTTTTTGATTTCCTGGTTGACCCATTCATTGCTTTGTAGCATGTTATTTTGCCTTCATATATTTGTGTTCTTTCCAGATTTTTCCTTGTAATTGATATCTATTTTCATACCACTGTGGTCAGAAAAGATGATAGGATTTCAATCTTCTTAAATTTATTGGGACTTGTTGGTCTAACATATGATCTTTCTTGTAGAATGTCTGAAGGGAACTTGAAAAGAATGTGTATTCTGCTGTTTTGGAACGGAATATATTTTTTAAAGATTTTCATTTATTTATTTGAGAAACAGAGAGAGCAAGAGTGGTAGGGGGGGCAAAAGGAGAGGGAAAGGGAGAAGCAGACTCCCTGCTGGGCATGGAGCCCAATGCGGGGCTCCATCCCAGAACCCTGAGATCATGACCTGAGCCAAAGTCAGACGCTTAACTGACTGAGCCACGCAGGTGCCCCTGGATGGAATATTCTGTATATATCTGCTAAGTCTATCTGGTCCAGTGTGTCATTCAAAGTCATTGTTCCCTTGTTGATTTTTTGTTCAGATGATCTTTCCATTGTTGTAGGTGAGATGTTAAAGTCCCCTACTATTATTGTGTTATTATCCATTAGTTCCTTTATGTTTGTTATTAATTGTTCTATATATTTGGATGCTCCCATGTTGGGTACATAAATATTTACAATTGTTATATCTTCTTGTTGGATTGTTCCCTTTATGATTATATAATGCCCTTTTTGTCTTTTTTTATAGCCTTTATTTTATTTATTTATATTTAATTTTTTAAAGATTTTATTTATTCATTTGAGAGAGAGAGTGAGAGGGAGTGCGAGAGAGCACAAGTAGGGGGAGGTGCAGAGGGAGAAGGAGACTCTCTGCTGAACAAGGAGCCCAACATGTGGCTCAACCCCAGGACCCTGGGATCATGACCTCAGCTGAAGGTAGATACTTAACTGACTGAGCTACCCAAGTGCCCCAACAGTCTTTATTTTAGAGTCTATTTGTCTGATATAAGTTGCTACTCTGGCTTTCTTTTGACATCCATTTGCATGATAAATGTTTCTCCATCCCCTCATTTTCAATCTGCAGGTATCTTTAGATCTAAAAAGAGTCTCTTGTAGGCAGCATATAGATGAGTCTTGTTTTTTTTATCCATTCTGACACCCTATAACTTTTGATTGAAACATTTAATCTATTTACTTTAAAGTAATTATTATAGATATGTATTTATTGCCATTTTATTACTTGTTTTGTCATTACTTCTGGAGATATTCTCTGAGCCCTTCTTCTCTTTATCACTTTTAGTCTCCTTTGCTCTCAAAGAGTCCCCTTTAATATTTCTTGCAGGGCTCGTTTAGTGGTCATAAGTTCTGTTAGTTTTTGTCTGGGAAACTCTTTACTTCTTGTATTCTGAATTATAGCATTGCTGGATAGAGAATTCTTGGCCCACATTTTCCCCATTCAGCACTTTGAGTATATCATGCCACTCCTTTCTCACTTGCCAATTTCTGTTGAGAAATCTCTAGTTAGCCTTATGGGTTTTCCCTTTTAAGTTAAAGACTTCTGTTATGTTGCTGTTTTTAAGATTTTTCTTTATTACTGTTATTTTGCAAATTTAATTACAATATGTTTTGGTGTTGGCCTGCTTTTGTTGATTTTGATGGGAGTTCTCTGTGCCTCCTGGATCTGGAGTATCTATTTCCTGCCCCAGATTCGGAAAGTTTTCTTGAAATAAATTTTCAGCCCGGTTTTCTCTCTCTTCTTTTTCTGGTGCTCCAATAATATGAATGTTATTATGTTTGATGGAGCCACTGAGTTCCCCAAGTCTATTCTTGTGTTGCATAATTCTTCTTTCTCTCTTTTGCTTAGCTTCCTAATTTTCCATTATTTTGTCTTCTAGGTCACTAATTCATTCCTCTGCTTCTTCCAGCCTGCTGTTCATTGCATCAAGCCTATTTCCAATCTCATTTATAAGCATACATGAGACAATCATGAAAAATGATGACATCCTAAACTTCAAAATAAGCCTCAGTGTCAAAGATTCAGAATTATTTGGAACAGACCTCTGATCATAATGAGTTAATGACTTACATAACAATATAGATGAATCTTGAATGTATTATATTAAGTGAAAGAAGACAAAATCAAAAGGCTATACATGGTATGATTATATTTAATCATCATTAATAATATGAACTACACTCTAGAAAAGGCAAAACTATAAAGACAAAAAACAAACCATTGCTTGCCAGGGACTAAAGGAGAGGGGTTGACTACAAAGGGCACAAGAAAATTTTTGTGGGTGATGGAGGTTCTATAAATTGACTAATGTGGTGGTTGAATGTACAGGTAAATTTTCCAAAACTCAAAACAGCACACTAAAAAGATGATTTTATGTTAACTATATCTTAATTAACTTGATTTCAAACACTCTGCTTAATACTTTAAAAAATGATAAAGACATTGCCTCAATGCATTTATTAAATTAGAAAAATGATTAAAAATTGATCAAATGTTTTAATCAAAGAAGTGAGAAAAAACAGAGTAAATACAGGAAACAAGGAGAGAAATGATGAAGATAATAATGTAAACCAGTCTCTGGCCAGACTGATGAACAAAACAAACAAAAAAACATTATAGGTGAAAAGGGAACTTGATTAAAATACAGTGTATATATAAACCCAGTCTATTAATAACAACTTTAGAACATACTTGATACCTTGGATTAATTAAACAATTTATACATATATATGCATGGGTTATTACTGGTAGAATTCAAGTAAAGGAATGGGTTTTATAAAATGCTTCATAGTGTCATACTAAAACCAAATTTCAATGATCTATATTTGTCTTAAACTCTCAATTATTCAAATATTATCCATCTCTTCAGTCCTAAGGCTTTGAGCTTTTCATAAGCTTTTATCATTTCTCACAACTGGTCTCTAATTGGCTTACCTATATGATTATTGTACATTCAACCATAGCTTACATTTACTTTGTATTTATTCTCAACTGGATTTAACACAATGCTCTATAAATATTGTGAATGACAAATAAAAATTGTTTCTTAAGAGTGATATTGAAAAAAGGGAGACACAATTGTTTTTTGAAGTTTTACAGCTAAGAGTACTTCAGTTGAGTATATTAAAACTAGAGAAAAAACAAACTTTCCCTTTCCTCTTCTCTGGGTTTAAATTTTTAAAGGACCAATACAATCTTAACCAAAATTCTGAATTCCTGATACTGGGTACTTATATAACTGCTCTTTATGATGAGAAAACAAAGAAAAATCATATAAAGAAGGCGTTCCCTCTAAGGAATCATATCAAATATTTCCCTATGAAACAGATATATGTCAAGAAAGAGCAGACCACTTCAAAAAAATCTCTTACATGATAACTAAAGGCAGTGTATAATTCTTTTTTTTAATTTTTTTTAAAGATTTTATTTATTTATTTGACAGAGAGAGAGATAGCAAGAGCAGGAACACAAGCAGGGGGAGTGGGAGAGGGAGAAGCAGGCTTGCCGCCGAGCAGGGAGCCCGATGTGGGACTCGATCCCAGGACCCTGGGATCATGACCTGAGCCGAAGGCAGACGCTTAACAACTGAGCCACCCAGGAGCCCAGGAAGTGTATAATTCTTGACTGGAACTTAGATTAGAGAAAACAAATTCTATAAAAGGATAGTATCAAAATAATTGGCAACATTTGACTAGAAGACTGCATATTAGATGATAGTATTGTATCAATGTTAAATTTTTTGAGTTCAATAACTAATTTATTGTTGCTTTCTATGCTGTAAAAAATGTCATTTAAAATAAAAAAAAAAATCAGTTTGACACCAGACTTCTCTCATACAACCATATGTAATAGAAGACAATGGAGCATGCTCAATTAATTTTTAGAAGTAAAAAATTTCTACTCAAGAATTTAAAAGTAGCCTAGATCTATCATTCATTTATAAAGACACAAAAGTATTTCCAAGTCATGCAAGAACCCAGCAACTTTACTATTTATCCTGAAAAAAAAAAAAATAACCTTACAAAATGCAAAATATTTTAATTAGGAGGAAGCATCAGTAATAAAACAATTAAAACTTTAGGTTTTATGCCTAAGTTAATATGGTTCTAAGATAATACACATGTGAAAATAATCATCTAACAAAATTTAAATAATATAAAAAATAGCAATCTAAATCTAAAAGTCAAAATAGTGCATACATGTGTGCATGCATGTGGGGGGGGCAATGCAAAGAATGGGAGGAAGTAAAATTATGGTGAGTCTCTTATTGTACATACAGGGAATTATTACATAATTTTATTCATGACACTGAAAGAAGAATGTAGTACTTGTAGAATAAAAATATAATATAAAACTTCCAAATGTGAGTGAGAATAAGGATCAAGAGAAACTTGGCAGGTGCAGCAAAATATAGGAAGAGAAAAAGAATAGGAAAGAACAAAGAAAGTATTAAAAACAAAGTCCAGCACTAAATACATATGATGAAAGTGAACTTCCCATATCCATAAGGAATATAGGCAAATTTAAGTACTTTCACTTTCCAGGGCATGTATGAGATGAGATAAAGAAAGATAAGAGAAATTTTTTCTAAAAAGAAGTATAAAAAATAGCATAATATAAGAACAAATATATTTTTTCCATACTAACAGTGAGATCATTCAGTTCTTGGTCAAAAAATAAGACCCTTATTAAGCTTATCTAAAAAACAAAATCCAATTCTTTGCTGTTTTCTATAAGAAAGCAATTCTATGTTATATAAGCAATTCTATGCTATAAGACTCACATCTTAAAAATTTGTAAGTAAAGTTTAAAATTAAAGAACAGGGAAAGATAAATCAGATGATACAAACCAAAAAGCAAGAGTAGCAACATTAACTGCATACTTGTAGAAATCTAAGCCAAGTATATGATACGGGCAGAGTGAATTACTTTTTTAACTGATTAAAAAGTATAGATCTACAGTAAGAATATATATTTTATGAACTTTATACTACAAATAACATAGAATTGAAATATGAAACAAAGCCTATTTGAAATTCAAGAGGAACATGAAAATATGGAAAATAATTGTTTTGGGAAAATAACTTTTCTCACCCAGTCATTATTACTAATCAAGCATTGAGAAGTAAATTAAAGAATCAACCAACACAATGGATATGCATAATTTTGTATATTACACAGAACATAATTTTCTTCAAATGTCCATGTAATGTTTATCAAAATTGATTATATTCGATGCCACAATGACAACTTCATTCAACTTCAAAAATTAGAAAATTTATAGGCCAGCCAAAGGACAATAAAACTAGGAACTACTGACTAAAGATAAAAAGATAAATAACACTATCTAGAGACTAAAAATCATTCTCCAAAGAGGAAATAAAGCCATAAATTAGAGATTCCATATTTTAAAAATAACAGTAAAGGTAGTCAAAAGCTCTTGAGATAGGTTTCTGTTATGAAATGATAGGATGAACTCATATTTCTATCTCCTTTCTCTTGAGATCTCATTAAAATACTAGTAAAGAAATAATTTTTAAAGGGAAAAACATAAAATAAGGAAAAAGGATGAGAGGCCACCTATCAATGGAAAAGGGAGTTTAACAACTTCAGAGAGAAGGAAAGTAGAAGGAGTTCTAAGTGGTAAAGCAGAGCAGTAGAACAGGGGGCCAACCCACTGGAGGAAGCCTGGAAAGGCAGATAACACCAAGTATGATGGACTTTAGTAGAGAGAGACATAGGGCTGAAAGCAGGAAATAATTGAAAGTCAGAAGACAAAGCTGTGGATTTCCCAACCACTAGTGACCCTAGGATATTCAGCAGACAGTCAACTTCCACCTCTATTTCAATTAAAAAAAAATGAGTTTTCTTCTCCAAAGAAATTTCACACACCATCTGGTATGAATCGGGGTGGCTAGAATGAGAGGCAATGCTCCCTATCAGAGACATCAGCATTTTACATCTAAGGTTTCTAAAACACAACTATTTTCATGAATATTCAGCCAAAGTGAAGCCAGCCAATAAACCAGTCTACACAGAACTCAGAGCCCTTCTATTACTCTATTTAAAATGTAAAGAGGAACCAAAGATCACCAAATACTTGAGGTATATTAGCCACAATGAAGAGAAAAATAAAGACAACAAAAGCGGGGAAACAAAACACTATGAGAAAGTGGAGAATATTTACAGAACATAAAGTAACTTTGAAAAACTGCCAATATATCCATAAAACAAAAACAGGATATCTTTAAGAAAGAATAAGAATGAACCCTCAGAAATTAAATATATGATTACCAAATTCAACAGGGAGTTTGGAAAATAGAATTAAGAAAAAATTTCAAAAAAGAGAATAAAAAGCACAAAAGAGGATATGAGAAAGAGTTAAGAGTTACAGAGGATTGATTCTAAAGGGTTAACATTCAACTAACAGAAGTCTCAGAATGGAAAAAATAGGGACATATACAGGTAAAATTAATCCTAGAAATAATAAAAGTAGCTCCAGAAATAAAAAAGGATATAAAACTTCAGATTAAAGGATCCTGGTATGCCAAGTACAAGAGATTAAAAAAATCCATGACTAGACATATCTTTATGAAATTTTGGACCACTAGGCAAGGAGACCTTAAAGGCTTCCAGTAAGAAGAAACAAGTCACATATCAATCATCTGGTCAGCAATACTGGAAGAAACGGAGCAATGTCTTAAAAGTTGTGAGGAAATGATTTTAAATTTCAGTATCTAGCAAAAGCAGTTTTCAAAGACGGAAGTAGAATAAAGACAGATGTACTGGTATGCAAGGACTTAAAAAGTTAATCTCCTATATATCCTTTCTTGAATGATTACTTAAGCTTTCGCATCTAATCTGGCAAAAGAAGAAAGGAAACCAAGAAGGAGGATGACTTGGGGATCAAAGAAATAACTCTGACTCAGGACACTTGACTAGACGCATGTTTAACTATTAGACTAAAATTTAGCCTAGCAAATGCAAAAAAAAAAAAAGTGACTGAAGGAAAGAAGAGTAATTCAAGGAAGAATATTAAGCAAACCACATGCAAATTATAGTTAAGTTGAATTGTTGATGTATGTTGTCAAAGGAAAATTTAGTAATAATCTATCATGGTTGTGGTTGTACAGAAATGTAAGAGAAAATTCAAGCACCTTAAGGTTTTTGTTTTGTTAGGATGTACTGATTACCTCTATATTTTATTAGAGAATAAAAGTTCATATATGTGGATGTAGACAAAAATTAAAACAGGAAGCAAAATCTCCAAACCATCAAAAGAAAACCACGATATAAAAGAAAATTAGATCAGTTCAACAGAAAGCAGGAAAAGAAGTAAGATGAACAAACATGCAAGAAAGTAATAAGTAGAAAACTAAATAACTACAGGGCAGGAAATAGTGAAAATACATCAACAGTCATACTGCATCCTAGCAAATTTTATTCTTCCATTAAAAGACAAAGACTCTGACTAAAAAGAAAGAAGAAAAGGAAAGAAGGGAGGAATGCAGATGGAATGAAGGAAGGAAGGAAGGAAGGAAGGAAGGTAGAAAATCCAGTGACAAACTAGTTTAAAAAGGCACACTTAAATCAGTATGATGGAGAAATGTTGAAAATCAGAGGATAAAAGAAAAAAGATAAGCCATAAAAATGCTAATAAAAGAAAGCAGGTATCAGAAAAAAACTTTTTAACTGAAGACAAAATCCATTAACTGGAACAAGGATATTAAATTGATAAAACTCAAATTCCAACAAAAACGTGTAAAAACATAATAATCTTGACACCTTGGTCATATTTAGAAAAATATGTTCTATGTATATACACACATATGTATACTATTAATATCTATATAAGCAGATACTATTAATATATGCTTCTGTTTATATAAAACTCATTCTTATTTGCTTATTCTTATTATGCTTCTGTTTATATAAAACTTCTTATTCTATATTCTTATTAAAAATATTAATAGTATATATACTAATATATACATATAACATATTAATACATATAATACATATAATATTAATATATAATACTAGTATATAGTATATATACATAATAGTATACATTATATACTATTATATATATAGTTTAGTATATATTATATAATATATAGTATATAATATGTATTATGTAGTATATAGTATACATTAGTATATAATAGCATATGATATAATATATAATATATATACTAGTCATAGTATATATCTGCGTAGGTATACACACACAGAGATATTGCTTAATAATATAAGGAGAAATAGTCATGTACAACCACAGTAGAAAATTAGAGTTCTCTCATAAATTAACAGTCAAGTAGACAAAAATAAATGACAGAAATACCAAGCTTCATCAACAGAAAATATGTATTGTTTTTAAATGCCCAAAGAGAATGATTATGTATTAGCTTATAAAGAAAATTTCAATAAATTTCCCAAGTAGAAATTATGAAGACCACATCATCTAAATGAAGAAATAACACTATAAATCCACAATAAAGGAATAGTTAAACCCATATCCTCTTACACTAAAAAAAAAAAAGTATTTTCCTAAATAGTGCCTGTATTAAAGAGGAAATAAAGAATACATTACAGACTATTTAGAAATAATTGATGTAAGAAGGAAACCTACAGCTTTAAGTCTATGTATTAAAAAAGACCTAGTTTGAAACATATGAACCAAGCACCTAATTCAAGGATCCAGAAAAGAAAAATAATATATACCTAAAGAAAAGAGAATAAAGAGGCAGCGATAAAACAGAAATAAAAGAAACAAAACCAGGATGGTAGACTTGGACAACCACAACAAAAGGTGGTCCTTTCTGCAGCCCAGTAAAACAGATAGTTCTGGTGCTATTTCAATATTTCAAATGATCTCAGAGAAAGAATAAAAGCCTTTAAATTCATTTCATGAAACTGATGTACTTTGCTATAAAAGATGACTTGACAAAGCAAAAATAAAAACTGAAAACTAATCTCTTATTCTTTCATTCAGTATATATTGACTGTCTATTCTACTACATGTATTGCACCAGGCAATATGGATAAAGCAGTAAATAAAAAGACAAATCCCTACCCCACCTCCATGGAGATTAGATTTTGAAAATAAGCAAATCAATACATGACCAAGTATGGTTTATAAGAGGAATATGAGATGTGTATGTTGGGAAATTTAATAAAATATATTATTATATTAATAGGACAAAAAACCCTTATGATTATCATCATAAATGATTAGAGTTATTTGATAAAGTCCAGTATCAACTTCTATTTAAAATACTTTATGTAAATTAGAAAGTGTACAGGATACACTTATTTACATTATTCTCCAAGAATTAGCTAACATAACCGATAAAATTAGATGAGATGCAAACATTGGAAAGGATTTGGAATTATCATTTGCTAATGGTAAAATTATCTACATGAAAAAAACCCAAGTGTACTAATTAAATTAGCAAGATACTTCATGAAGTAAGATAGTTCATGGCCTGTTAAAAAATAAATGTACAATAAAAAAATAAGAATAAGAAGAGTTTTATACAAACAGAAGTATAGTAGAACATGTAATAGAAAAAAAGAGTAATAGAAAAAAAGAGATAGTTCAAAACAGCAACAAAAAGTATAATACTTAGTAATGTAATAAATCTCATAGAAGCTGCACTATTAAAATCAGTGGGAATAAGAAGAGCTTTTCTAGACAATATGTTATTTATATGGAAAAATAAAATTACATCCCTACCTCAAATTCATATCTAAGATAAATTCTGGGTGGATTAAAGACCGACACATGAACAGCAAATTTAAATACAAGATTATTAAAAATTAAAGAACATTATATATTATTAATAATACATATATTTAGTAAAAATATTAAATTATCCATGCATATGAGCCCATTAATTTCACAACAGTGGTTACCTTTGGAGACAGAGGGCAGGAGAAGGGCTAAAAGTGGGCTTCAGCTTTGTCAGTAATATATCATTATTTGAATATTTTTTTAAAGATCTATTTATTTTAGAGAGAGCAAGAGAGGGGGTTGCAGAGGGAAAAGGAGCTAGAGTCTCAAACTAACTCTCCACTGAGCATGGAGGCCTACATGAGGCTGGATCTCGAACCTGAGATCACAACCTGAGCAGAAACCAAGAGTCGGTTGTTAACCAACTGTGCCACCCAAGTGCCTGTATATATCATTACTTTTTTTAAGAAGTGGGAGTTCAATCAGGATTAAGTGTTTAGTTTGATTTGAGTTATCAATTACTTTCTGTACTTTTTTAGTATGTTTGAAATATTTCATAATGAAGAATAGAAAATATACGGCATCTATAATCCATTTACTCTTTATTTTGGTGAAAATTGTGAGATTAGTGGACTTACTCTAATTGTCACACTACTGAATAATCCATGCTTTCCCTGGTTTAATTTGAAATGCCTGTATCATCCCTTTGCGGTCTTTGGCTAAGATCAAGTGAAATGCCTGTATCATGCTGTAAATTTTTCTATATTTGGGCCTATTTGTCTTTTTTATCCTGTTCTTTTTTTATCTGTCTATTTTGGCCTCAGTACCACAATTTTAGTTATTAAAACTTTTACAATAAGTTTACAAATGAATAGATGGCCAAACTTGCATTACTTCTCTTCCCCACCCTTCTTTCTCTCCCAAATCAATATTTCCCTGGTACCTCCTTAGTGTTTATTGTTCCTCAATAAATGTTAGGAATAGCTCCTGATGAAGCTTAGAATCCTTTATGTCAGCTCCATAAAGACAGGAATTTCTATTTTATTCTTTGCTGTATCCCAACAGCTTCCACAGAGTTTGACATACAGTAGTCTCTGAATATTTGTTCAGTGAATTCATTCATTAAAAAAACCAAAACAAACCAAACATAAAACCCCTGAAAATCTAGGATTATATTATATTTCTAGACTAATGTGGAGGAAAATTTGCATCTTTATTGTACTTAGTCAAACGAACATTTATCTATTTGTTAATGTGATTTTAAATATCTCTCAGTGAAGTTTTATAATTTTCTTCAGCTAAATTGTACATGAAATTCCTTTTATGCTTATCCTTGATATGATTTTTGTTATGATTAATATCCTTTTCCTTTCTTTTTAAAATTGATTATTGGCTAATAGGGGAGTAACTGATTTTGTGAGTTTCTTATCCAGCAAACTTGCTATCTTCTTTTAATTCTATATAGATAATAGTAACATCTGCAAATAATGACATTTTGTGTTTTGCTAGCCAATCTGTATATTTCTCTTCTTTTCCCTTTCTTCTTGCTTTGGGTAGAACTTCTAGTATGTTGAGAAGCTGGAATGACAATAGGCACCTTTTTTTTTTTTTTCAGATTTTCAATGGAATGCTTGCTATTTTATAAATTTTATTTTTAAGATTTTCATGGGTACTTTTTTATCAGATTAAGAAATTTTCCTTCTATTTCTAGTTTGTTAAGTATTTCATATAATTATTGTTGAATTTTTTTTTAATTTTTTTTTTAAAGACTTTATTTATTTATTTGAGAGAGAGAGAATGAGAGACAGCATGAGAGGGAGGAGGGTCAGAGGGAGAAGCAGACTCCCCGCTGAGCAGGGAGCCCGATGCGGGACTCGATCCCGGGACTCCAGGATCATGACCTGAGCCGAAGGCAGTCGCTCAACCAACTGAGCCACCCAGACGCCCTATTGTTGAATTTTATTGAATGTTTTTTATACATCTATTAAGATGAACACATGGTTTTTCTCCTTTAAGATTCAAGGTACTAGATTACCTTGGTTTTTTTTTTTTTTTTTTGAAATTGAACCACTCTTGAATTCCTTGGATAAAGCCTACATGGTCAGGAGATAACTTTTACACACATAAACATTATTCACTTCAATTTTCTAATGTTTTATTTACAGTTCTTGCATCAAAGTTTCCATGTGAAACTGGTTCATAAGTTTTCTTTTTTTATTGTCTTTGCCTGATTTTGATATTAAAATCAAAAGAGAGATGCTTTCCCACTTTTCCTGAAACATTTCTTTCCTTTTCCACCTTAGTCCAAGCTACCATCTGAATTATCCTCTAATTCTCCCTTCTTTTCAAATTTATATTTTCTCTTCCTTGACCCCATCTTTTTTTCTCGCCATCCTACCACCTCACACATGCTCTCAAATGTAAGTTCCAAGAGCAAGGAGCTTGCCTCTCCCCAGAAATTTGGCCTCTGTCAAGCCTATAACAAAATATCTGTTGAATAAATGAAAGAAATAAAATCCAATTTTTCATCTATCAGACTGGCAAAGACAAAAAACTTGAAATGTCCATATTGACACTTTGGGGAAAAATGAACACACATCTATATGCATATATTCTTTTTTTTTTTTTTTTATTTGAGAGAGAGAGAGAGAAACAGCATGAGAGGGGATAGGGTCAGAGGGAGAAGCAGACTCCCCGCTGAGCAGGGAGCCTGATGTGGGACTCGATCCCAGGACTCCGGGATCATGACCTGAGCCGAAGGCAGTCGCTTAACCAACTGAGCCACCCAGGCGCCCTATATTCATATATTCTAAAGAGTAATTTGATGATATTAGCCAAAAGCCTTTAAAACATGATACCTTTGACCAAGCAAGTATATTGCTAGCAATTTATTTTTTTTGATGTAATCTAACAATGTGAAAACATTTTTTATCAAAATGTTGTTCATCGGGAAAAATGGTAAACAACCTAATTGTTCAATGATATGTGATTTTTTAATAAATTAATAAATTATGACATCCATACAGTGGAACAGCATGTACTTCTAAAATTGTCACAGAAAGATGTTTTGGACAAATTGTAAACTTTAAAAAGACAGTAATATAATGTGTATTATCATACTATTTTGGTAAAAAAGTTTACTTCTATGCATTGAACAAAGCCTAGAAGTATATACACAAAAATATTGCTGTTATTTACCATCAGTACTAGGATAAACAAAAGTTTTATTCTTTTCCTTTACCTATATTTTTCTACCTTTCTATCATGAACACTATGTTTTGGACACAAAGCATAAATTTAAAAAGAAAAGAGTTCTAATATCATGCTGTTAACCAATTTAATGAAAAAATCTCTGGCACTGGGAAGTAATATCAAATATTCAAGCATGTGTGTGTGTGTGTGTGTGTGTGTGTGTGTGTGTGTGTGTATAAATGACATCTGTTGAAGGCTGCCCAGTATTTGAACACACTTCTTTGGGGGATCTCGAAACTAATTACCAAAGAGCAGTAATGTGACCTAGGTTCAGCCAAACTAACATTTCCACTCAGAGCTCTGAATTCGGTGAGAGCAATGCAGAGACACAGAAAATCATGAGATTACTCCTTAAACCTGTGGCCAAACTGAGACACCAAACTCCAAGAGTGTCCAAGGGTAGCAGAGCACAGCAGCATGACAAAGAATGTCCAGTGGTACATTAGCAGCAATTTTTAAAGCAGAATTTTCTTATGGTATGATATTGGCTAGGCTTTGCCTTTTTTGGTTTCTACTATGTTCTTAAGCCTGTTTCTCCTGTGCCCTTATAGATTCTGTAGAGCTCTATTATGGTATTTTTTCAAAAAGGTCCTTTTCTGCTTCAGACAAGTTAGATTCTATTGTTTAGAATGAAGAATCCTGGTATAATTCTCAATTGGCACAATTGGTGACTGGTACAACAGCCTAGCAATTATCACCAATTATCCTCATTTAATGCTCTTGCATTTCAGAAATTGCCACTATTTTTCTAGTTAGGTCAAAAGGTTACTAGAGAGTGCATGGGTATAAATACAAGAAAGATCAGGTATGAATACCAGTCATGATATTTACTATTTGTCTGAACTCAGACAATAGATCTAATCTCTGTAGCCCATATTCTCTTCATTTGTAAATTATTTTGAGGATTCAATAAGATCATGTTAAAATTTCACATATCCAATATTTATCTTAAATTCTTAACTCTGCTTTCTTATTTCATGGCTCACATTATACCTACACTTTTAATTCATGTATACTTCCACCATAAACACCACTTGCCAATATGATCAACTCTATTTCATCAGACTATGAAACCTATGCATAAATCTAAATGTCTGCTTTCTTCAATACTATGCATTGGTTACTGCAGTCTGGTAGAGAAATTAGAATGATCCATATAAAGTCAAACTGCCTTGTGGCCAGACTAACAATGCTATATTCAGATAAAAACAAACAAAACGGCAGCTCATATCCAAAAAAGCACTGAAAAGTGAGAAAAAGAATTTGAATCTTTACTGAACTCTCATGAAGATGAACTAATGTAAGATTCCATTGCTAATGCATAGTAAAAAATCTTAAAATTCTCTTTTGTCATCTCCTTAAATTACAGGGTAGGGCAGTTGCCCCAGAATCTCATCTCAGACCCCTAAATCTTCCTCACATTATCTCTCTAAGCTCCATCCAACAGAACTTTTTCCTTCAACACATCCCTTCCTCTAGTCTTTCTAGATTGACTATTTTCTCCCTCTTACTTGCTAATGTAAATCAATCAAGCTTTCTCAGCTTCTTTCAATTCTCCACCCTTCCCATATATATAAAACACAAAAAAATGGCCCTGAAGCTGAGCAAATAGGGAAAGATTTATTAACTTTTAAGTACTGATAATCTTTTATCCTCCCCCATGCCTTCCAACATTTCTCTTTTTTCTCTTCTTCTCTTTCCCTCTTCTCCTCTCTTTCTTTCCCTCCCTCCCTCCCTCCCCCTGCCACCACAACTGTATAGTTTTGAGCCATGATATATTTTGATCTGAAACCACAATTATGTCTTTACACGTGCTTGGCAATCCTACATTTTACTGCTTGGACTTTTCCTCTATTTCTCAGCTCTGATCTTTTTCCTGAGCTCCAGATTCACAAATGTCTCTACCTTCTGGACATCTTCATTTGTGTGCCTTAAGGGCATGGGCATTTCAAACACAAAATTTAAAGTGAATGAAACACTCAGCACCTTTCTCCTTATATCTTTTTTTCTCCTGTATTCTCCAACCCAACATCAACGTGCACTTGGTCAAACAAAAAGCCTCAGTGTGATTCCTACTTTTCTGCTTCCTTCATACTCTATATTCATTAATCACCAAGTCCTGATCTCTCTAATTGTTTTAATCTCTTGCATTTGTACACTATTGTACACATTAGTTGCCACTACCCTAGATTAGACTAGCATCCACATTTTCCTCTATCTGGTCTTCCTGTCTCCTGGTCTGTCTTATTTTAGTTCATTGTTTTTACTATTGTTAAAACAGTCTTTCTAAGATGTCAATCTCATTCTGTCACTTAACTACATGGGTTCTGGAGTCTGACTGCTAAGTTTTGAACCAGATTTAATGATCAGCTAGGGAGGAGGGAAAGTGTATGCTACACAGACACTATACAGTTAAGCACACAGACACTACAATCTATTTGCCTTGGTTCAAATGTCAACGTTGTCTTTATTAATATATGACCTTGGAACAATTACTTAAATTTGTAGGACTTAGTTTTCTTAACTGTGAAACTGAAATAACAAAAGAATCTATATTATAGAGAAGTTATAAGGATTACGTTAAACAGAAAGCTCTAACAGAGCCATGTAAATATTTGCCATTATTATTATATGGCCTTACATAGATTATAAAGCCTCTCAGTACTTCAGTCGTCCTATCTATAAACAGGAGTAATATGTTATGACATAGGTTTTTTGCTATTAGACGACATAATGGGACTCAATTAGATGTCACATCCTCTGTTAAAACATTCTCTGATCTCCCAATTCCCAAGGTAGGAATAAATGTAAATGACCCCACTGCACCAGTCTGTACTCTATACCATAGCATTTAACACAGGTGGTTACAACTGACTGCTTCTCTGTCTCCTTCCCCAAACTGGATGTTCTTGGATTGCAGGAGGTATGCATCCCCCAGTGGTTTTTCTATTATACATCAGAGCAAAATTTTACTGTACAAATGAATGAATGAATATATATAATATGTCTTTCCCAATGTCTAGCAAACAACAGGTGGTCAATATATGTCAATTTTCTTTATCAATTTTCTCAGTCTGTGGTGGGGATGGTGGTAGGACAGTGTCCTACTAGAGCTCTCTTTCCTTTTAGTTTTAACCTCTACCAAAGTACCAGGCCATTTGGTGATGAGCCCTTTTATCTGGATCTAAGCCAACTGTCATTGCTGAGTTTCAGTATCCCAACCTCAATAATCTCATAAGAAATTAAGTCACTATTTCCATATCTGGGCCTTTTTCTGAAGGGCCAACAGTGAAGAAAAATGTCTCTAACAATGTTAGAGTCAGAGTACATTCTTTTTTTTTTTTTTAAAGATTTTTATTTATTTGTCAGAGAGAGAGAGAGAGCACAAGCAGGGGGAGTGGCAGGCACAGGGAGAAGCGGGCTCCCTGTGCAGAGCTCTATCCCAGGACCCTGGGATCAAGACCTGAGCCAAAGGCAGATGCTTAACCGACTGAGCCACCCAGGCATCCCAAGTCAGAGTACATTTTTCAAACACTACAGTGCCATGTGACATCGATAAACTTGATTTTTTTTCCCACGAAACATCTTCACGGACTAGATGAGGTTTGTTAAGTTTAAAAATTTTGCCATGGAGATCCCTTAACTCTCAGAAATTTCTCATAAAGATACTTGGTATTTTATACATATTCATAATTAGAATATGAATATGAATCATTATCTTTCAGGGTTTCTTAATGAGATACCTCTTATCATTTGATATCAAAAATCTTGGTTAGATGGAACTGTTCCATGCTCTGCAAGAAATGTGAGGCTCCTGGACCCTTCTAGTAGCACTCTCCAATGGCAGTAACTCTTTGCCATCGCTGTGACAGTCGACAATGCCTCTAGACATTTTGAAACTCCCTTTAGGGAGTGAAGTTGGAGGGAACAAAAATGATCACACTTAGTTGAGAATCATTTTCAGTTAGACCATTCACCTGACCTTTAAAATATATCCATTTCTCTAATATACTTATTACTTTGCCCTGATATCTTACTGATGAAATCAAGGCAAAGGTAATGGTTACTTATTTTCTCTCTCAAGAAATGAATTGTACTTTTGACATACAGAAGTAAGATGTTAGGGGAAATCAACACTTGCATTAATTGCTGAATAGGTATACATTTGCTAAACATTATCTTTGAACTATTTTCATTTGTGCTCAGCTAAACCTACAGAACTTGGCACTCCCTCTGAAAACATGAAGGAATTCCTCTGAAAAATGACCACCACTCTTTAAGAACCATGACGAACAAATATTTTAAATTGAATAGAAATTATGTAAAATGTTTTATTTTTTAATTTTTTTAAAGATCCTATTTGTTTATTCATTTGAGAGAGAGAGAGTAAGCAGGAGGAGGAGCAGAGGGAGAGGGATAAGCAGACTCTATGCTAAGCGGGGAGCCTGATGTGGGGCTCGATCCCATGACTCCGAGTTCATGACCTGAGCCAAAACCAAGAGTGGAACACTTAACCAACTGAGCCACCCAGGCGGCCTTAAATGTATGTTTTAAATAAATTTATATGGACAGTTATATCTAGCTTGTTAGGTGTAGTATGCTACTGGGAAGTTTTTTAAAAATACTATGAACAGATATTGAATACTTTCAAGTACCTTTCTGTCATTTTCGTCAAAATGGTCATACAAACTAAAAATATTATAAAAATGAAGACCAATCATTTTTTGAAGTTGGGACACCTGGTGGCTCAGTCGGTTAAGCGTCTGCCTTCAGCTCATGTCATGATCCCAGGGTCCTGGGATTGAGTCCCACATCGGGCTTCCTGCTCAGCGGGGAGTCTGCTTCTTCCTCTCCCGCTCCCCCTGTTTGTGTGCATGCTTGCTCGTGCTCTCTCCATCTCTGTCAAATAAATAAAATCTTTTAAAAAAATAAAGAAGTACAAAATGCATGGGAGTTCTTGCCTTTCTTTTCTTTTTTTAAATCTTTATTGGGTTGTTAGGAATTGAAAGTGATTTTTTTTTTAAAAGATTTTATTTATTTATTTGACAGACAGAGAGAGAGGATGAGCAGGGGTAGGAGCAAGGGGAGAGGGACAAACAGACTCCCTGCTGAGCAGGGAGCCTGAGGCGGACCAATCCCAGGACCCTGGGATCATGACCTGAGCTGAATGCTGACGCTTAACTGACTGAGCTACCCAGGCACCCAGTTCTTGCCTTTCTTTACCTAACGACATTTAATCTCACTGCAACAAGACATAAAATCAGTGAGATATATGATCCAAATACATCAATAAAGACTTCTGAAGTACAATATTTCTTGAATCAAAAGGAAATATAAACAAAGTCCTAATTTATAATGCAAATCTAACCTTTTCTGCTTTGAAATAATTGCTCTGGCAGATTTCTTACATTGTTTTAAAGAAGTCAGGCATTTCTACCTTTCCCCTTTGCACCCATCTCACCACTACTTTTTTTCTTTTTAAAGAATATTTATTAAGCATTTTTTTATACCCACAGCACTATATTAAGTACTCTGAATTATGTCAGGGTAAGAAATGAAGGAAAGGGGAAATGCAAATTAAAACAACAGTGAGATACCACTACACACCTATTAAAATGCCCAAAATCTGGGACACTAACAACACCAAATGCTGGCAAGGATGTGGAGGCAAAAGGAACTCTCATATATTGCTGGTGGGAGTGCAAAATGATACAGCCATTTTGGAAGACAGTTTACAAAACTAAACATACTCTTACCATATGATCAAGTAACTGCACTCCTTGGCATTTACCCAAAGGAGCTTAAAACTATGTCTACACAAAAACCTACACACGGATGTTTATAGCAGCCTTATTTATAATCACCAAAACTTGGAAGCAATCAAGATGTCCTTCAGTACATGAATAGATAAATAAACTATGGCACATCCAGACAATAGAATATTATTCACTACTAAAAAGCTATCAAGCCATGAAAGCATGCAGAAATCTTAAATGCATATTACTAAATGAAGGAAGCCAATCTGAAAAGGCTATATAGTCTAGGATTCCAATGATATGATATCTGGAAAAGGCATAATTATGGAGACAGTAAAAAGATGAGCAGTTTCCAGGGGTGGGATGGGAGTAGGGATGAATAGGCAGAGCAGAGGACTTCTAGGGCAGTGAAAATACTCCGTATGAAATTATACATTTGTTCAAACCCATAGAAGTACGTACAACACCAGGTGTGAGCCCTAAGCAAACTATGGACTTTGGGTGATTATAATATGTCAATGTAGGTTCATCCTTAATAACAAATGTACCTTTCTGGTAAGTGATGTTAATAATGGGGGAGGCTATGCATGTGTGGGACTAGGGGCTATATGGAAAATCTCTGTGTCTTCCTCTCAAGTTTGCTGTGAATGTAAAACTGCTCTAAAATAATAGTCTTTTTAAAAAAATTAAGGAAAGCAAGAAAAAAGGACACATTTTTAAAAACACTATTTTTCAAATAGCTTATTTTCTAGACAAAAAAATCTAAAGCCTTAAAAAGAACTACATGAAACAAGCATGCTGCAAGCAATAAAGTATAAACTGGCAGAGTGGAACAGTAGAAAGAACACTAAACTTGAGTTAGAAAACTCGGGATCAAATCAAATTTTTGTGTGAAACTGGGCAAGGCATTTACATTTACTTTTTCTAAGTCCCAGTTTTCTCTATTGTAAAGTAAGAATAATCACATTTCTCTTAGAATTGTTTTGAAAATTAATGACCTAAATCTCTGAAAGTACACTTAACTAGCCAACCATTAAGTGTTTCTTTTCCATAAAGTCTAGGAATGAAAAACAAGATGGGATCATTACCTGGTGTGATTTTTTATAGTTTCGTTAATTTGCCTACATGTCATAATCTACAGGGGAAAACACACTGTTATAATCTATAGAAGAGCAGGAAAGCTCTAGCTGTCTTCATTCAAACCTATTTCTGTCAAGTCATTCTCCACTATCTGCACTATTCTATGGGACCCAATGAAGAAAAAGGTATATCATATGGATAGGTGTTAGTTGTAGTAGCAGAATTCAGAACATACTATTTTTTACATTGGGAAAATGGTCTACAAGGGCAAATAATGTCCAGAAGAGCCAAAAATAGAAAGTAGACAAGCATGATAGGAAAGTAGCTAGAAAGGCAGTTACAGAGCAAAATGGCACTGACTGCATTTTGGACCCCATAATTCTTTGTTGTGGGGGCTGTTCTGTGCATTGTTAGATGCATAGGAGCATCCCTGGCTGTGTGTCATAGTCCTCCAATAATGACAATCCCAAATGTCATCAGATATTGCTGAATGTTCCCTTTAAGGGGAAAAACTGCCCCTGACTGAGAATCACAGATTTAGATGGTAACAATGGAAGGGGAAAAAGAGTGAGATAACTAATAATACTGGACAAAAGATTCACAGTTAAAACAGGCACAATTTTAAAATATTTATCAACACAAAAATGATATATGTTTATATGAATCATGTCTGGGGAGAATTATCAGCAGTAGCTCTCAAGTAGATAATGTAATGAACAGAAGAAGAATAAATGTAATATAATGACTGTGTCAAAGGTCAGAAGGTGAGAGAAGGAAATAATGAATTGATATGGCAGTGAATCAGGTTAGGGGTAACTTTTTCAGTGTGCCAATTTTAATCTTCTTCTTAATTTTTTTTCCAAAACTGTAACTGAGGAAAACTTGGTAGTTGATTTTGCCCTTTTAGGTAAGTGGGCAGGTGGGTAGACAGGTAAAAGGATTAGAAATAGGCATTTGACAAAATACAGCATCCTTTCTTGATAAAAACCCTCAAGAAAATAGGGATAGGAGGAACATACCTCAACATCATAAAGGTCATATATGAAAGACTCACAGCTAATATCATCCTCAATGGGGAAAAACTGAGAGCTTTTCCCCTAAGGTCAGGAACACAACAGGGATGTCTACTTTCACCACTGTTACTTAACATAGTACTGGAAGTCCTAGCCTCAGCAGTCAGACAACAAAAAGAAGGCAAAAAGAGGCATCCAAATTAGCAAGGAAGAAGTCAAATTTTCATTCTTCACAGACGACATGATACTTTATGCAGAAAACCTGGAAGACTCCATCAAAAAATTGTTAGAACTAATACATGCATTCTGCAAAGTTATAGGATATAAAATCAATGTTCAGAAATCTGTTGCATTTCTATACACCAATAATGAAGCAGCAGAAAGAGAAATCAAGTAATCGATTCCATTTACAATTGCACCAAAAACCATAAGATACCTAGGAATCAACCTAACAAAGAGGTAAAAAATGCTCAACATCTGAAAACTATGGAACACTTATGAAAGAAATTGAAGACACAAAGAAATGGACAAAGAAAAAAAAAGACAGTGTCTTCAACAAATGGTGTTGGGAAAACTGGACAGCAACGTGCAGAAGAATGAAACTGGACCACTTTCTTACACCATACACAAATATAAATTCAAAATGGATGAAAGACCTAAATGTGAGACAGGAAACCATGGATTGGAAGAACAAATATTGTTAAAATGTCTACACTACCCAAAGCAATCTACACATTCAGTGCAATCCATATCAAAATAACATCAGCTCTTTTCACAGAGCTAGAACAAACAATTCTAAAATTTGTATGGAACCACAAAAACCCTGAATACCCAAAGTAATGTTGAAAAAGAAAACCAAAGCTGGAGGCATCACAATTTCGGACTTCAAGCTGTATTACAAAACTATAATCATCAAGACAGTATGGTACTGGCACAAAAACAGACATATAGATCAATGGAACAGACTCGAGAACCCAGAAATGAACCCACAACTATATGATCAACTGATTTTCGACAGAGCAGGAAAGAATATCCAATGGAAAAAAGACAGTCTCTTCAACAAATGCTATTGGGAAAATTGGACAGCCACAAGCAGAAGAATGAAACTGGACCACTTTCTTACACCATACACAACAATAAATTCAAAATGGATGAAAGACCTAAATGTGAGACAGGAAACCATCAAAATCCTAGAAGAGAACACAGGTAGCAACCTCTTTGACTTTGGCCACAGCAACTTCTTACTAGACACATCACCAGAAGCAAGGGAAACAAAAGCAAAAATGAACTACTGGGACCTCATCTAGATGAAAAGCTTCTGCACAGTGAAGAAAACAATCAACAAAACTAAAAGGCAACCAACGGAATGGGAGAAGATATTTGCAACTGACATATCAGATAAAGGGCTAGTATCCAAAATCTATAATGAACTTATCAAACTCAACACCCAAAAATTAAATAATCCAGTTAAGAAATGGGCAGAAGACATGAACAGACATTTCTCCAAAGAAGACATACAAATTGCTAACAGACGCATGAAAAAGTGCTCAACACCTCTCATCATCAGGGAAATAGCAAGTCAAAACCACAATGAGATACCACCTCACACCGGTCCGAATGGCTAAAATTAACAACTCAGGAAACAAAAGATGTTGTCAAGGATGCAGAGAAAGGGGAACCCTCCTACACTACTGGTGGGAATGCAAACTGGTGCAGTCACTCTGAAAAACAGTATGGAGTTTCCTCAAAAAGTTAAAAATAGAACTACCCTATGACCTAGCAATTGCACTACTAGGTATTTATCCAAAAAATACAAAAATACTGATTCAAGGGGCATACGCGCCCCAATGTTTATAGCAGCACTATTAACAATAGCCACACTATGGAAAGAGCCCAGATGTCCATATATTGATGAATAGATAAAGAAGATGTGAGATACACATGCATACACACACAATGGCATATTACTCAGCCCTCAGAAGGTACGAAATCTTGCCATTTGCAACAACGTAGTTGGAACTAGAGTGTATTATGCTAAATGATATAAGTCAGCGAGAGAATGACAAATACCATATGATTTCACTCATATGTGGAATTTAAGAAACAAATCAGATGAACATAGGGGAAGAGAAAGAAAAATAAAGTAAGATAAAATGAGAGAGGGAGTCAAACCATAAGAGACTCTTAACAGTAGAGAACGAACTGAGGGTTGATGGAGGGGAGGTCAGGTCGGGGGGACGGTCTAAATGGGTGATAGGTATTAAGGGGGGGCACCTGCTGGGATGGGCACTGGGTGTTATATGTAAGTGATGAATCACTAAATTCTACTCCTGAAACCAATACTGCACTATATGTTACCTAACTTGAATTTAAATAAAATCTCCGAAGGAAAAAAAAGGATTAGGAATAGTTACCTGAAATTATAATCATATTAAATGTAAAAAGTCTTTTGTCCATTTTTCTTTTTTTTGAGGGGGTACTGATTTGCGATAATTCTTTTTCAATTATATGTGTTGAAATGTCTTCTCCAGTTTGTAACTTGTTTTTTCATTCTTTTAAGATGACTTTTGAGAGAAGAAACACCACAATTATAATGCAATAAAATTTAATAATCTTTTCTTTAATGACTTTTTAAATTTTGTATCTTAATTTTTTCCCTATTCTGAATAAATAATCAATGAACCCAATACCATTTATTGAAAAGTCAACCCTTATCACAATACCAGCTCTGTTAAATAAGTTTCCAACCACAGAGATGTCTCTGGGCTGTGCTCTATTTCACTCCATTGGCCAATCCATCTATCTTTGCACCATTATAATATTGTATTAATTACTAAGGGTTTATATCAAATTTTCATATCTGGCAGTTCCAGTCTCCCCATCTTCTTCTTCTTCTTCAGGAGTATAATATCATTGCCTTAATTCCATCTTTTATTTATTAAACAGATTTGTTTTATATTGTTTAATAATTTTAGTATGTGAAATGTTTGAAATCTTATTCTTCTATTATTTCTGATACTCTTTCCTGATACCCTATATTGTAATTTTTTATTGTAATCTTGTTATTTATGTTTTTTTGAATTATACTTGTGGGAATTTTTTGAGTCCTGTATTCAAAGTGGATTCCTTCGGAGAGAATTTGTGTTTTCTTCTACCAACTACTTGGAGGATTTTAAACTTGGGACCACATTAAATTCTTGGCTTTAATTTTCTTTTTCATATCATCTATGTAGTGTGAAGTTCAGTAGCAAACCCACAAGACCAGCTTGTGGTTACAAATGATCAGGGAGATATTTTATTTACGCTCAGCACCAAGATGTGAAGCAGTTAGTTATTCTTGAAGTGCTGTGGGAGGTGATAGGCTGATTTTATTATGCACTCTCACAATGAAGGTGCAGAGATTTGTAAGTCTGTGCTGAGGGGAACTTATGTTTATAAAGAACCTTGTGTTTTGACTCTTTCTTGTTCCTCTTTCAATGAAGAAAGAGTCTGTGAAAACCTTAGCCAGGGTTTACCAGGCTCAACAAATACTCTAAAGCTTCCTGCTCTGAATGGCACTTATATTACATTTGTTTATTGTTTTGTTGTTTTGTTTTATTTTTAAAAGATTTTATTTATTTATTTGAGAGAGAGAGAGGGAAAGAGAATGAGAGCACAGAGGGAGAGTGAGAGGGAAAAGCAGACTTCCCGCTGAGCAGGGAGCCCTATGTGGGGCTCGATCCCAGGACCTTGGGATCATGACCTGAGCTGAAAGCAGACACTTAACCAACTGAGCCACCCAGGCGCCCCTGTTGTTTTGTCTTAGCCTTGTAGGATAAACAAATCATCACCATCTTTCACACAATCTTTCCAGTTCATAAATGCATGCAATACTATTTTTATATCTAGCATATCATTTTTAGTTGTTTACCATGAGATGTAGGGTATCTAGTTCACCATACTAACAAGACACAAAGGTTAAATTTTATTTTCCCCCTCATCTTTATCTTTTCTTTACCTTATTTCTTTTAAAATGTCTCTATTCTATTTTTTCCCTTGTTTTCAAAAAACCAGATACTCATTTTGAAAAAAACCTGAAGTGATATGAAGTAGAAAAGTAAAAAGTCACAGCCCCCTAATCCACCTCCCCATAACTCTAAGGAAAAGACACTGTTATAGTTTGCTCTTATATAATATATATTTTATTTTTTAAAAAATAGTATTATGCCTATAAATATTCCCCTATTGTTCCCTAACATGGTTTAAAAAAATAAATATATATCAGGTAGAATTTAACATGTCATTAATTATAGATCTACTTCATGAATATTTTCAAAAGAAAACACTGTCTTGCAAATATTGAATTTCTTTCTCTTTTCTTCAATTTAAAATCCTATTTTCTGAAAGACATTCTGAAAGTATATTTTAACTTGTTTTATTAAATATGCAATGTTTCATTATAGATCCACATTTCACTTATAACTATGTTATTTATCAATAAACAGATTCACCATGACATATTTTCAAAGTTTGATATTCTCATCTCTCTTTATAAAACTGCATGATCAGAAGTTATTAACCTCAATGGATTTAGAATTTTATAAGTCATTAGGTACAGTGGGCTTACAAAATATTCTCAACATGCTAAGCAAGTGTTATTTCAAATGACTCTAAGCAGATTTAAAGTAGTTGTTATACTCCTGAAAGGGACTCAATATTCTAACTGGCTTTGAGCTACCATCTTCTCTGGCTGTTCTCATATGCTATGACAAAATAGCTCTTCTGATGGATCAAATGAACAATTAGTGACATTTGCCATCTTCAATATTTTGAATGTCCACTATCCAAGAAAGTTAGATGTCACACGTATTTTTAAGATATGCTGAAAACCTATATTAATTTATTCAGAGAACTTACTGATTAAAATAAAACATTCCCCCTACTATACAAGTTATTTATTGTAGGAAAAAGATCAAAGATCTTTGTTTCAAATTTTGTCTATTTTATCAAAAGAGGTTTTAAACAAGGCTTTTGGGGGTGCCTGGGTGGCTCAGTCGTTAAGTGTCTGCCTTCGGCTCAGGTCATGATCCGGGGGTCCTAGGATCAAGCCTGCATCGGGCTCCCTGCTCAGCCAGAAGCCTGCTTCTCCCTCTCCCATTCCCTCGGCTTGTGTTCCCTCTCTCGCTGTGTCTTTCTCTGTCAAATAAAAAAATAAAATCTTTAAAAAAAATTAACAAGGCTTTTGGAAAACTTTTGGAAACAAAGGAAAAAGCTCTTTAAGAATTAAAAACTGATTTCTGGCAGGGATGGGTTGCAGAGGCTGCAACAAAACCTGCTACAAAGTTTAGCAAAGAAAACAATTGTAGAGGGGCACCTGGGTGGCTCAACTGGTTAAGTGTCTGCCTTCAGCTCAGGTCATGATGTCAGGGTCCTGGTATTGAGCCCCGTGTTAGGCTCCCTGATCAGTGGGGAGTCTGCTTCTCCCTTTCCTTCTGTGCACTCTTTCTCCCTCTCTCTCGTTCTCTCTCAAATAAATAAATAAGATCTTACAAAAAAAGAAAACAACTGGATAAAAATTAACATTTATACCAACCATGGTTTCAAAGAACAGTGGCAGAGATAGGAAAACAAATAGAAAGAAAAATTCTTTCTAATTATAAAAAGCTCATGACAGAATGAGAGAAAAACTCTAGACCATAAAACGTGCTCTACAAGAAAGGAAATGTAATTATGGTATACTAGGTTTTGCAATGAACAATATTTACATAACATTAATAAGCTAAACATTTATTTTTTAAACTATATTGGCAAGATGGGGGGACAGAGAGCTACAAGTAAGCTAAGTAAGTCATCATCTAATGATAATAGATTATGTTTATAACTTCTATAATTCCTATCTATAATTTCTATCTATGAACAATGTCTAAAAATGGTAAACCTAGATATAGCAGTAAAAAAACCCCACATTATTTACAAATAGGTAGCTTAATTACTTTGGGAATTAAAAGGACGTAAAGATTAAAGCAGTTAAATATTAAAAGCAGTTATCTCTAGATCTAGGTGGACTCATAGGGAGGGGACACTCAATATTATTTGACTTAACATGGGCATATAATACATTTTTTTTTAAAGGAAAAGAATAAGATCATAACAGGGACTTTAAGGCTGTATATATGTTCTCACTCCACTTCTGCATTTTAATATCCAATGGAGAGGCAACATGGTGTGACGGTGGTTGGATTTGGATCCACACAAATATGGGTTTGAATTCTGACTCTGCAACTGACTGATTCACATGTCTGTGGGAAAGTCAGTTAATATTTTTGAGACCATATTGGTTTTGTATACAATTAGGCAATAATGATTTCCAGCATGCAGTGTAAGGACTACCAATAATCTATGTGAAGCATATGGCACATAGAAAATGTTTATTTAATAGTAGTTGCTATAATTAATCATTATTTCTTACTAATGAAAACTTACTAGCAAACTATCAAAGTTTATAATTTCTTTTTTTTTTCAAGGATTTTTATTTATTTATTTGACACAGAGCGAGAGCGCACAAGCAGGGGTCGCAGCAGGCAGAGCGAGAGAGAGAAGCGGACTCCCCGCTGAGCAGGGAGCCCGATGCAGGGCTCGATCCCAGGACCCTGGGATCATGACCTGAGCCGAAGGCAGACGCTTAACTGACTGAGCCATCCAGGCACCCTGAAGTTTATAATTTCTAAAGCTACAATCTTATTTTAAAATCTGAATCATATAACTATCAGGTGAGTTTTATTATCTGTATTTTATAGTTGAGCAAAAAGGAAAAGCATACTTGCCCAAATCTATTAGTAGGAACTTAAACTTGAAACAAAACTGCAAATGCTCAATCTCTTTCAAAAATAATTCTCATTCAAACAATAAATAGGAAAGCAGAGAAGGCCTTTTCTGAGTAGAATGTTTTAATCAACAAAATTCTTTCATTATAGTTAGCAATAGGGTGATTAATGGTGGGGAAGATATAAGAAAAGTTTTAAAGAGAAAACAGCTGTGAATCTAGATATCAGTTCCAGGCCCAAGGTTTCCTAATACTCGAAAGATAGAGAGAAATTTAATTATTTTTACCTAAAGTAGCTACATAATAGAACTAACAGAACTCTAATAGTAGAGTTAGATTCAATTGTGATCATGTACTTCCTGACCTAACTTTGTTACTCATTTGTACCTAAGCCCTCATAATTTTGTAAAGCATGCTCAAAAATTTATCATTCCTTTAAAATGACAGACTTTCAGGAAGTAACTTTTCAGGTCTTATGCTGTCCTGCCTTGTTATAATTCACTGAATCAAAGAAAGAAACATGACATCTACTTCCTAGATGTAACTTTTCAGGTCTTATGCTGTCCTGCCTTGTTATAATTCACTGAATCAAAGAAAGAAACATGACATCTACTTCCTAAATCTCAAGCACAGTGTCTAGGACACTGTCAACCACCTGTGAACCACTTTTGAAGGGCTGGACTTGCAAATCCAGGTCTGTGAACAATGAACTAGAATTCCAACTAAATTTAAACTTTGATGACAGGGAAGTTGGTCAGCCTTATTCACCACTGTATCACCAGTGTTTACCACAATGCCGAGCAAGCAACAGGTGCTCAGTCAATATTTGTGAAATGGATAAAAAGTGTATGAAAGAGTTAATAATAATTACTAAGTGATTATTTGAGTTTTCATTCTGCAAAGATAAAAGGACCAAGTACAAATTAATAATAAATTTATTTTATTCATAAATCATAAATTATTTTTCTTTAATTAAAAAATAAAATAAGGTAGATTAAGTGAAGTGCCACTTTTTGGAGTAAAAATTCTGCCACTTGCATACACATAAAGTCAATATTATAGTTTCACTACTTCTGTTTCATAATGTACTTTTACCCATCCCTTAATAGCAAAAATAATGCCAACAGTCAGAGTAAATGCAACAGGATTTTCTAATCTAAAATACTATGGTCACTGTACTATAGGCCTGACATACATTATCTCATTCACACTTTACAACAAACTTATGAAACAGATATTATCACCACATTTGACAGATGAAGAAAATGGAGTTTAAAGAGGTAATTTGTGCAAGGTCACAAAGATGGTAAAATCCAGATTTAAGAAAAAAAAAAGTCTAATTCTAAAATAACTGGTTTAGCCATAGGGACAGTTAACACACACACAAAAAGTCACACCACATCTAGCCTGCTATCCAAACCCAACCATGAGAGAATATTTTATCTATTCTTTCAACATCAATTGTATACCAGTTATGCTCCTGGTGCTATGCTAGGCTCTCCTAATGATCACTTGTAATTCTGAAATACAATAAAAAATGGCACATACCAACACTGCTCCCCGGAACCATACTGTTGAGAGCCATACTCTGAAAGTTTACACACTCAGGCGCCTGGGTGGCTCAGTCGTTAAGCGTCTGCCTTTGGCTCAGGTCATGATCCCAGGGTCCTGGGATCGAGTCCCACATCGGGCTCCCTGCTCGGCAGGAAGCCTGCTTCTCCCTCTCCCACTCCCCCTGCTTGTGTTCCTGCTCTCGCTATCTCTCCCTCTGTCAAATAAATAAATAAAAATCTTTAAAAAAAAAAAAAAGAAAGTTTACACACTCTGTTCATATGCATGTGTGACATGTGTGCTTTTGTTTGTCTTACTAAGCTACACACTTCTTTTAGGCAGGGTGGTACCAGGTTTATTTTTATATCCCCTAAAAATGCCTAGCACAGTGCTTTGCTCATAAAAAGTTTTTAATAAACACTGTTCAAAAATAACACTGTGTAAATTGAACTAAATTTCTTTGGCTGAGAGAAAATGTAAATGAAGATTTTATCTTCAAATCTTCTGTGCAATTATCTTATACTTAAAAAAACCATAAATTCCAAAAACAAGACAGTTTTATTATTTTAAATATTTCATTGGTAAGCTTTAATAAAATTGTTAAATTTTCATGGAAACAAATATAAAATCTATTCTGATAAATCTCATTTAGTATGTAAATAGACTTTATTTGCTTTTCATATATTATAACCTAGGTAATGTTCTTTTTATAATGTGGTCTTCCCCTACAATCCAAGTTAGTACATATGATTGCACAAGGATAAAAAGATTCCATTTTAAAAAGGATAAATAATAATTTTTCTATTTTTTCTCAGAGCCATTATTATGATTACAGAACTATATGAATACTTGATTCTGTAAGAATTATATATAAAAAAAGAAACCACATCCTGGCAGGAATTATTTTATTTCCTTTTCTGACACTGCATTTTGCTTTAGTCTAGATAAAAATAAAATCAATTTGAAAGGACAGATTTTAATCTCAGATGATACTGAGCATTTATTTATTTATTTTTTTGGTGGAAAAAAAGATATGTGGCAATTCATACTATGCATTAGAGATCAGAATCTGGCTCTGAGTTTACATGATTGATGGGTTTCTACCCGAATAGGCATAAATGTGAATAGTAACTGTAATAATGCTTACCAGAGAGAGTGGATGTGACCTCAACCAGTTTCCCTTTTTATCTTTAGCATTAAATTGCTTCCTCTATAGTGAAATGTTTTTGAAAAGCACACACAAAATCCTATGCATTACTTAAAATATAACACATATTAACACATATACACATCCATAACTAGATTTCAGTAGACAAAACAAACAATGATGTTAACTATTCATAGAAAACCTCATTCAATAACCAATTACCGAAATTACATGCTTGCCCGGGGTACAAATCATTCATTTGTGAGTTACAAGTAAACCTAGAGGATGGAATAGCTCATTACCTAGTGGTATATTTTTTTACTATTTTCTTTAATTACCATATACACAAACGCTACTTATTTTACTAGGCCTGAGTATTCTCACTGAATATTCTGTCTGGCTCTAACATTGAAAACTTACTTAGACTCATTCTTCTCTGATAGGGAAAAAAATACTACCATGGTTATCTTCTGGTTACCAGTTGGCTGGCTCCTAAGGGCTCATAGAAGAGAAAAGGACATCACTCAGCACACTGACCATGTAGCCTTATTGCTAGTAATCTTTGTTTTGTTGTTCCTCCTCATGGAAACAAATATAAAATCTATTCTGATAAATCTAATTTAATATGTAAATAGTTTATTTGCTTTTCATATATTATAACCTTGCAATTACAATCAGGCAGTTTCTGCTTCTTACATGGGATAATATTGAAACTGGAACTCCTGGGAGGCATAAACTTATCCTGAAGAACTGATTTAATTAATCTGTACTCCTATTATTTAGTAGTAAATCTTAGGTAGGTCATCCACATTCCAACCTTATAGAATAATTATGGTAATAAAGGGTAGCAGCATTTACGAATGCCAATGAAGTTCTAAGCTCTGTGCCACATGTTTTACATATATTGTAAATATTTAATATTCAAAAGCCACTAACCTTATAAGGTAAATATGATCATTTCCATTTTATATATAAGGACACTAAAAACCAGAAATTTGAAGTAATGCCATAATAAATGGCAGAGCCGGGAATCAAACCTAAGTCTAAGTGACTAAAATGATCATGAAATGAAATAATATACATGAATATAAAATAATGAAGTAAATAGATAAATATAAAAGTAAAAAAATCCCAGGAACTGCAATTCCAATAATGGTGGAGTAACTTGAACCAGACTTGTTATCCCATGATAAGAATTTTAAACTGTGAAAAAATACTAAAACAAATAAATAAAAAACAACTATTTGGAGATCGACCAAAAGTAGGCAAAAACAGAAAGAGGCTCAGACCCTTGAAAGAAGAGAACATTGCTGGACAAGATCTGTATTTATATAGCTCTTCCTTTGAGGTAAAAAAGTTGTGTGAGTAGCCAGAACTGAAGCAGAAAGCCACATTCCTATTGGCTTGGGGTAATAAAGACCAGAGTTCAGGGCTGAAAGAATGGCTGATAACTGGGGGTTGGGGGAGGTAGATTTTGGAAAGTGGGGAAGTGCAGAGGGGGAGTTAAAAATTTGTATATACATTCCCACTCCTGAACTATATATACATGGGAAAGACTCCAAAGAGCCTACTGGAAAATAATAGCTGAAAGGCTGAAAGGGATTTTTGCTGTTGCCCATTGCATGAGACAGAGTTTGGAGTTTGAATTGATGCAGCTTGGTGAACAACTTAGGCTTTCCATAGAAATCCCCAAAGGGCCACATATTAGGAGTATAGACTATTCCTGTATTAAAAGAGTCACCTGAGGATTTAAGGCAAAACCAAAAGAGACCCACTCTAACAAAACATAGAACCAAGCCTTTATTAGACAAAGATAAGCAGCCAGTAATTTAACTGTTAGATAAAAAAAAAGTCATATTCTTCAGAGGAAGGTAACAGAATCCAGAGTCTCAGAAGTATATAATATACCCAGTATAGAATAAAAATTTTCTACAAATGAACAAACAGGAAAATTTGATCCAAGTTCCATAGAAAAAACAGCAATAGAACAGATTCTGTAATGACTCAGAAAGTACCTCCATGCAAGTACTTTATTATCAAGAATGTGGGGCACCTGCCTGGCTCAGTCACTCAAGCATGTGACTCTTGATCTTGGGATTGTGAGTTCAAGCCTCATGTTGGGTGTAGAGATTACTTAAAAATAAAATCTTATAAATAAATAAATAAATAAATATTATCAAGAACATTAAAAAATCATCATGATTGGGCACCTGGGTGGCTCAGATGGTTAAGCGTCTGCCTTCAGCTCAGGTCATGATCCCAGGGTCCTGGGATCGAGTCCCACATCAGGCTCCCTGCTCAGTGGGGAGCCTGCTTCTCCCTCTGCCTCTCTCTCTCTCTGTCTCTTATGAATAAATAAATAAAATCTTTAAAAAAACATCATCATGATGAATGCACAAAAAGAATCAAGAGAAATGGAAACAAAAAAGAATCAAGTACACTTAAAAATGGTTAAAATTATGTACTTTATTATGTATATTTTACTACAATAAAATTTTTCTAAAGATTTAAATTGAAATTATAGAACTGAAAATGCCATATCAAAATAAAAAATTCACTGGATGACTTAACAGCATATTGAAGATGACAGTGTAGCCAGCCAGAGAACTTGAAGACAGATAAAGAGAAATTTCTGAAGAGTCTCAGTGACCCACATAGCCAAGAAACAATATCAAGTAATTTATTATACATGTATATGGAGTCCCAGAAGAAAAAGAAAGAGAAAATGGGGAAGGAAAAAATATTTGATGAGGTAATGAGTAAAACTCCCCATGTTTGCTGAGAAAACATCAACCTACAGATCTAAGAAGCTCAGCAAAACTGAAGAAAGAAACACACGAAGAAACATAATCTAGGTACATCATGTCAATTGCTGAAGAACACGGATAAAGGGTAAATCTCAGAGTAACCATTGGGGGAAAAAAGACAATTCTGTCGTCAGAGAATTGATTCTTATAATTCATATAACTCTAGAAATTCAACTGTTCATTCAGTTCTGTTTCACTTTTTAAAAGAATTTTTTGATTTGCAATTACCTATTTTTCCTTTCCTCAGAGTTATGAGAGCTGTAATAGTATGTATTATATCTATGGTGGGAAAAGTATTTGTGGGCCAAAAAAAAATGTTAAAACAATTATATTAATATTGTTCTGGATGTATTAGCTACTTATATAGGAGAAAGAGATATAAATATTAGAAAGGAAGAGACACTACTCTCAACAATGGACAGATCAATCCAAACAGAGACTTAATAAGAAAATAGTGGATTTGAACAATACTATAGACCAAATGGACCTAACAGATGTGAAAGAACATCCCATCCAATAGTAGTAAAATATACATTCTTTCCAAGCACATATGGAACATTTCAAGGACAGATCAAGTATGAGGCCACAAAACAAATCTCAACAAATTTAAGAAGACAGAAATTATATAAGTATGTTTTCTATCACAGTGGTATGAAATTAGAAGTTATAACAGGAGGAAAGCTGAAAAATATACAAATACATGGAAATTAAAGTGTACACTACTAAACAACAAATGGATCAAAGAAGAAATCAAGAGAAATTTTAAAAATATCTTGAAACAAATGAAAATGGAAACACAACATACCAAAACATATGGGATACAGCAAAAGCAGTTCTGACAGGAAGGTTTGTAGTTATAAATGCATACATAAAGAAAATAGATCTCAAATAAACAACTTAATATTACATCTCAAAGAATTAGAAAAAGAGCAAACTAAGCCCAAAGTTAGCATAAGGAAGGAAATAATGAAGATTAGAATAGAAATAAATGAAATAGAGAATAACAATAGAAAGGATTAACTAAACTAAGAATTGGTTCTTTGAAAAGATAGACAAAATTGACAAACCTTTAGCTAGACTAAGCAAAAGAAAGGGCTCACAAATAAAGTTATAAATGAAAGAGCAGGGGCGCCTGGGTGGCTCAGTCGGTTAAGTGTTTGCCTTTGGCTCAGGTCATGATCCAGGAGTCCCAGGATTGAGCCCACATCTGGCTCCCTGCTCAGCGGGGAGTCTGCTTCTCCCTCTGACCCTCCCCGGTCTCAACTCTTTCTCTCTCTCTTTCTCACTCTCTTTCAAATAAACAAAATCTTAAAAAAAAAGAAAGAGAAGACATTACAACAGAAACCACAGAAATACAAAGGAAAATAAGAGACTACAACAAATAATAATATGCCAATAAGTTGGACAATCTAGAAAAATGAATACATTCCTAGAAACATATAACCTACCAAGACTAAATCATGAAGAAACAGAAAACCCAAACAGACCAATGAGTAAGATGACTGAATTAATAATCAAAAACCTTGTAACAAACAAAAGCCCAGGATTAGATGGTTCCACTGGTGAATTCTACCAAACATTTAAAGAAGAATTAATACCAATCCTTCTCAAACATTTCAAAAAAATTGAAGAGGAAAGATTTCTAAATTCATTTTTACAAGGCCAGCATTACCCTACTACAAAGGCAGATAAGAATGCTATAAGAAAAGAAAACTACAGGTCGATATACCAGCATTGTTTACAATAGCCAAGACATGGAAACAACCTGTGTCTATCAATGGATGAATGGATAAAGAAAACATGGTGTGTGTGGATGTGTGTGTGCTTATAACATGAAATATTATTCATCCATAAAAAGAAGGAAATCCTGCCATTTGTGACTACGTGGATGAACCTTGAGGGCATTATGCTAAGTGAAATAAATCCAAGGGAGAAAAACAAATACTGTATTCTCTCACTTATATGTGGAATCTAAAATAAAACTGAACGCATAGAAACAGAAAGTAGATTGGTGGTTGCTGAGGTGGGGTGGGAGATAAGGTGGGAGAAACGGGTGAAGGTGGTCAAAGGGTACAAACTTCCAGTCATAAGATGAGTAAGTCCTAGGGATTTAATGCACAGCATAGTGACTATAATTAACAATACTATATTGTATACCTGAAAGTTGCTAAGAGAGCAGATCTTAAATGTTCTCACCACACACACACACACACACACACACACACACACCCCTTCCCCAGGGTAACTATATGAGGAAGTGATGGATATGTTAACTAATCTTATTGTGGTAATCATTTGCAATATATACTTATATCAAATCATCACATTGTACACCTTAAACTTATGTTATGTGTCAATTATTACTCAATAAACTTGGTTGGGGGTGGAAGAGACAATTCTGTCCTTATTTCCATGATGATATGCATGTATACATGCATGAAACCCAAGAAAATCAACGGAAACTGCCCCCAGAAAAGAGTTTAAAAAGGTAGCTAGTTACACAGTATATGAAAATAAATGATTCTCCTATATATAAGCCATGCCCAATTAGAAAACAAAAACTAGAAACAAACCCATTTAATATGAAAACACAACATAAATATATAACTCAGAATAAACAAATCCAGATATCTATAAGACATGTAATCTGTTTTCAGGACAGATATAATCAATATTCAAAGACTCATAATTCCAACTAAATTAATCTGTTATTTTAATAGGATTCCTATTAAAATAGCAATAGGATTTTTTATTTTCAAAACTTGAGAGATGACACCAAAGTTCATCTGGTTAAAAACATGTCATTATCTACAAATATTTTGACAAAGAAAAAAAAGAGGAGTACAGAGGAGACCAGTCCTTCCAGATAGTAAAAACACTGTAAAGATAACAGCAATTAAGGAGTTTTATACTAGAGAAGAAAATAGACAAATAGAAAATGTATACTGGAGAATCCTGAATATACTCCAATATACATAAGATTTTTATATATGATAAAGGTGACTAAAAAAAGGATTAATCAATGCCCCCCAAAATTAAAATTAAAATAAAAAGATTAATCAGTAAAAGCTTCCAGTACACTAATAAGATGCCAGATGATTTAAAAATTTAAATATAAAATATTTTATTTAAAAAACTGGAGGATGAATAGGCACAGTAGAGAGGATTTTTAAGGCAGTGAAACTACTGTGTCAGATACTGTGATAGTGGGTACATGCCTTTATATATTTGTCCAGATCACAAAATGTACAACACCAATAGTGAACCCTAAGGTAAACTATAGACTTTAGGTGATAATGATGTGTCTATGTAGGTTTATCAATTGTAACAAATGTACCACTGTGGTGGGGTAATTGCTAATGGGGGAGACTAGGAATGTTTGGGGGGGAGAGGGTCTATGGGAAATCTCTGTATTTCTCTTACTTTTGCTGTAAACCTAAAATTGCTATAATAAAGTCTCTTAACAAAAATTAATCCGTAAGGGTGGGAAAGAAGAAATGGTGTTATATATTTTATAATCTTGGACATAAACTACAGAAGCCCTAACAGGAAAGACTGATTATTTGATTAAATAATCAGCATGGGAAAAAAGAAACTTAAAATTTCAGCATGGGAAAAAAGAAACTACCATAAATCAAGTTGAAGTGCAAATTAAACAGCAGGAAAATGTTTGAAATACTTAAGAGAAGATACCTTTTATTAGTATACCAAGAGCTCTTAGAAATCAACAATAAAGAGACAAAGGAAAGGCCACTAGCAAAGAACAATGGATATGCTGCATTTATGTAAAAAAAAAGCATATACAGCATGTGCATGTGTATGTACATGTGCATGTTATATGTGTGTACACACATAAACTTGTATGTGGATAGAAGATTTCTGAAATGATACATAAAATAAGCTAATACAAGTTACTTGTGGAAAGTAGAAACAGGATGGTTTCAAATTTTACTTTTTATTTTATACTTTTCCATATTATTTGTTTCTTATTTTAAAAATCATGAGTATGTATTGCTTCAATAATTCAAAAGCAAAACCTAACAAAACATATTCCTTCTGAAGAAACTCACCAGTAATATGCTGATTGTTTAAACAAATATATGTGGTCCCTCTCTTCACTTATTGACAGTATTACATATTGAATTCCATTATGGAGTTAAAACATTTCAAAAAGCGAGTGACTTACTAAAATCCAGTAAAACAAAAAAAGAGTAAAACTCTGGAATAAGGAAAGTTATCTAAATATAAATGTAAACTCAATTTTACTTGTGGACTTTTTTCTTCTCAAATTGTTTTTGAAATATACGGCAAAAGAAAGGAAATAATTATTGCTGTTTTCATTTTGCTTCTTTCAAGTCAGAACTACAGAGTTTTCTCTAGAAATTCCTTTCCCTTCACTCCCGCTGGGGCTCTGGGATCAATTGAGTCCTGTCCTCCAAAGCCCATTACACTCAGACCTTTATCTTATGGATGCTGTTTCTCTATCCTCAGCAGTTTTTATTCCAGGAAACTGGCCTCTCTCCCCAAGATTCTAGCTATTAACAAGCAATAGCTGCATCAAAAACAACTTGATCAGTTGCATACTCAGTAAAGGAGCATGCAGGCAAGGAAAAATGACAGTAATTAACATTAGGATCTGAGTCTTAGCCTTTAGTAATTTGAGCGAGATACAGTATATTGCACATTGTATAGATTTTTCAAGAAGTTTCTCCTCAAACATCCTGGATCGAGATGACACTTTTCTAATCATCATAATGCAATTTCTTTCTGAACATTTAAGTATGTTGGGATTCCTAGCTCATGTATTTCAGTTAACTCCTATAATAGAAATAACCAACACATGTATAAATGAAATACAATTATTTAAATGTTTCCATGATACTTTATCATAGTGATTATCAAACCTAGTATATTCTATTTTTTCATGTCCACAGATTTTATCTTTTGGCATAGTGTCTGGCACATAAAAGTTTTCAAAATGTATAGATAAATAAACACATGTAAAGAAAGAACAGTCGATTATTTACAAACATAGCATATTAGAGTTGTAAAGGGCCTTAGAGGTTTTCTAATCCATAAGAATTCCATAAGCTGCCCCTACCCTATCCCTACTCACCACCATAACTACCAATGTCATACTCCTAGCAAATATGCTCATTCATTCTCACTGCGAACATGCTATTGATGTTAAATACTCCATCTAAGAAATCAGTCCATTCCAGTTTCAGACATATCCTGGGCTTCGAATACAGACATTGAGGGCAAAAGTACAATATCCTCATATTCTCCCTAGGTATTTTGACCAGTAATACGGGGTATTTACTTTACTGTTACTGATGTCTATCAAACTATAAAGTCCTTATTTTTCAGTTCAAAGTTTTCTTAATTAGATCAGCACACCTCTAAGTAGATATTGTTTCCAATTTCTGTGAGGCACATTCTTATCCAAAAGTCCAGTACTTTTGTATCATCTCCACTTCTAGAGAATCCAATTTTATGGAATAAATAAATGCTCAGTAATACAAGTAGTAATTAGCAGAACTGAGATTAACCAGTAGAGATGGGGCGAAAACATTTACATTTTTAAAAAGCTTTCCAGGTTATGCTGGAGCATAGTCAGAGTGGAGAACCACTGCTTGATCCATAGTTTAGAAAATCAAACCTCACACTTCAGTCAACTAGTCGTTTAACCTTGCACTTTGTTTTCTTTTCCCAAAGTTTCAAAATTCATTTGGAAAAGGAGATAAAAATATAAAACAAAACCATAAGTCCTTCAGTTTACTGAAAAATTCTAGGAAATAAAGAACACGTCTCCACTTTGCAGCATTTCAAACTCTCTAGTTCCAATGTGTGTTTATCTTTTATACCAAATTTAAAGAAAATATTTAACATGAAAGGTGTGTAACTGAGTTAGCTTCAGAGTTGCCTTACTTTCAATATCACTCCTGGATGCTGTCTATAAGCAGAGGCGCTAATTACAATGTCCTTCATTCACTTCATAAACATTTATTAAGTACCTATTATATGCAAAGAATAATTTGTAGCAGGTTTTACCTGCAAGAGAGTATGTTTTGGAAATTTTATGTGTTTCATGCAACAGTGAAAAAACACAAGGGCCTGAAAACAGGATTTTTTTTCTTTTTCTGTTTTTTATCTTATTATTTTTTAAAAATATGAATTCCAGTATAATTACAATAAAGTATTATATTAGTTTCAGGTGTGCAATATAGGAATTAAAAAATTCTATGCATTTCTCAGTGCTCATCATGATATATGTACTCTTAATTCCCTTCAGCTATTTCATCCATTCTCCCATCCACCTCCCCTCTGGTAACCATTAGTTTATTCTTTATAGTTAAGAGTCTGTTTCATTGTCTCGTTTTTGTTTGATTTTGTATCTTATATTCCACATATGAGTGAAATCATACGGTATTTGTCTTTTTCTAACTGACTTACTTCACTTAGCATTATACACTCTAGCCCCATTCATGTTCTTACAAATGGCAAGACTGCATTTTTTGTTATGGCCGAGTAGTATTTCATTGCATATCTATACCACATCTTATCCATTCATCTATGCATGGACACTTGGGTTGCTTCAATAATTTGGCTATTGTAAATAATGCTGCAATAAACATAGGGGTGCATATATCTTTTCCATTTAGTGTTTTCATATAGTCTTTGGGTAAATACGTAGTGGAATTACTGGATCACATGAAGTTCTATTTTAATTTTTTGAGGAACCTCCATTCTGATTTCCACTATGGCTGTACCATTTTGCATTCTAGCCAAGAAGGCATGAGGGTTCCTTTTTCTCCACATCCTCGTCAAGACTTGTTTTATTTTTTATCTTAGCCATTCTGACAGGTGTGAGGTAATATCTCCCTGTGGTTTTGATATGCATTTCCCTCATGCTGAGTGATGTTGAGCATCTATTCAGATATTTGTTGGTCATCTGCACGTCTTCTTTGGAGAAATGTCTGTTCATGTCTTTGGCCCATTTTTCAATTAGATTATTTGGTTTTGGGGTGTTGAGTTGTATCAGTTCTTTACATATTTTGGATACTAACCTTTTATTGGATATGTCATATGCAAATACCTTCTCCCTTTCAATAGATTACCTTTTAGTTTTGTTGATTATTTCATTTGCTGTGCAGAAGCTTTTTATTTTGATATAGTCCCAACAGTTTATTTTTTGTTTTGCTACCCTTACCATAAGAGACATATCTAGAAAAATGTTGCTATAGCTGATGTCAGAGAAATTACTGCCTATGTTCTCTTCTAGGATTTTATGGTTTCAGATATTACATTTAGGTCTTTAATCGATTTTGAGTTTATTTTTGTGTATGGTGTAAGAAAGTGGTCCAGTTTTTCCAACACCATTTGTTGAAGAGACTCTTTTTCCCATTGCATGTTCTTGCCTCCTTTGTCAAAGATTAATTAACCATATAATTCTGGGTTTATTACTGGGCTCTCTATTCTGTTCTGTCGATCTATGTGTATGCATTCATCAGAGATATTAGCCTATAGTTTTCTTTTTTTGTAGTGTCTTTATATGTTTTTGATATCAGGGTAATGCTGGCTTCATAGAATGAATCTGGAAGCTTTCCTTCCTCTTCTATTTTTTGGAATAGTTTGAGAGGAACAGATGTTAATTCTCTAAGTGCTCAGTAGAATTCACCCATGGAGCCATTTGGTCCTTAACTTTTGCTTGTAGGAAGATTTTTGATTACTGATTCAATTTCATGGTTGGTAATTAGTCTGTTCAAATTTTCTATTTCTTCCTGATTCAGTTTTGGGAGGTTATATGTTTCTAGGAATTTATCCATTTCTTCTAGGTTGTCCAATTTGTTGGCATATAATTTTCCATAATATTCTCTTATAATTCTTTGTAAATCTGTGGTGTTGTTATTTCTCCTTCTTCGTTTCTGATTTTGTTTGAGTCCTCTCCAGTTTTTGATGAGATTGACTAAAGGTTTATCAATTTGGTTAATTTTTCTAAAGAACCAGCTACGGGTTCTATTGTTTTTTGTTTTTTTTTCAGTTTCTATTTTGTATATTTCTGCTCTAATCTTTATTATTTCCTTCCTTCTACTGATGTTGGGTATTGTTTGTTCTTTTTCTAATTCGTTTAGGTTTATTTGAGATTTTTCTTGCTTCTTAAGGTAGGCCTGTATGGCTATAAACTTCCCTCTGAGAACAGATTTTGCTGCATTTTGAAGATTTTGGACCATTGTGTTTTCATTTTCCTTTGTCTCTTTTTGATTTCCTCTTTGATTTCCTGGTTGACCCACTCATTGTTTAGTAGCATGTTATTTAACCTCTGTGTGTTTTTGGTCTTACCAGATTTTTTTCTTGTGGTTGATTTTTAGTTTCATAGTGTTGAGAATAAAAAAGATGCATGCCATATGACTCCAATCTTTTTGAATCTGTTGAGATTTACTTTGTGGCCTAACATGGGGTCTATTCCAGAGAATGTTCCACGTGCACTTGAAAAGAATGTGTATTCCACTGTTTTAGAATGGAATGTTCTGAATATATCTGTTAGATCCATCTGGTCCAATGTGTCATTAAAAGCCACTGTCTCCTTTTTGATTTTGTGTTGGATGATCTATCCATTGACATAAGTAGGGTGTTAAAATCCCCTACTATTACTGTCTTACTATTCATTACTTTTATGTTTGTTATTAGCTGCTTTATGTATTTGGACACTCCCATGTTGGGTGCATATATATTTACAACTGTTACATCTTCTTGTTGGATTGTCCCCTTTATGATTATGTAGTGTTCTTCTTTGCTTTTGTTATAGTTTTTTTTTTTTAAATTCTGTTTTGCCTGATATAAGTATTGCTACCCTGGCTTTCTTTTCACTTCCATTTGCATGATAAATGCTTTTCCATCCTTTCACTTTCAATCTGCTTGTGTCTTTAGGTCTGAAATGAGTCTCTTGTAGGCAGGCAGCATATAGATGGGTTTTGCTTTTTTATCCATTCTGTCACCCTATGTCTTTTGATTGGAATGCTTAGTCCATTTACATTCAAAGTAATTATTGATAGGTATGTACTTATCGTCATTTTATTTCTTGTATTATGGTTGTTTTTGTAGTTTTCTCTGTTCCTTTCTTCTCTTACTCTCTTCTCTCATGGGGTGCTGGATTTCTTTAGTGATATACTTGGATTCCTTTTTTTACATATTTATCACCCATTTTTGATTTGTGGTTATCATGAGGTTTATATGTGACATCTTATGCATACAGTAGTCTATATTAAGTTGATGGTTGCTTACGCTTAAACCCATTCTAAAAGCACTAAATTTTAACTCCTCTCCCCCCATGTTTTAGGTATATGGTGTCATACTTAACATCCTTTTACTTTATGAATCCCTTGATTTTTATATATATAGTTAATACTACTGTTTTTGTGCTTTCTACTTTTCTTCCTCCTGCTTATGGTCTCTCTTTTCCACTCTTAGAGTCCCCTTGGGGCACCTGGGTGGCTCAGTCAGTTATGTATCCAACTCTTGATTTTAGCTCAGGTCATGATATCAGCGTTGTGAGATGAAGCCTTGCATCCGGCTCCATGCTCAGCCAAGAGTCTGCTTGGGGTTTTCTCTCTCCTTCTTCCTCTGCCCCTTCCCCTGCTCTTGTGCTCTCTCTCTCTCAAATAAAAATCTTTAAAAAAAAGTCTCTTTAACATTTCTTGTAAGGGTAGTTTAGTCATGATGAATTCCTTTAGCTTTGTTTGTCTGGGAAACTCTTTGTCTCTCCTATTCTGAATGATGGCCTTGCTGGGTAGAGTATTTCTGGTTGCAGGTTTTTTTTCCTTTGAACACTTTGACTATATCACACCACTTTCTTCTGGCTTGCAAAGGTTTTGCTGAAAATCAGCTGATAGCCTTATGAGGTTTCCCTTGTATGTAACTGTTTTCTTTTCTCTTGCTGCTTATATAATTCTCTCTTTATCAGTACTTTCTGCCATTTTAATTACTATGTGTCATGGTGTGGTCCTCTTTGGGTTGATTTTTTTGGGGCTCTCTGTGCCTCTTGGATCTGGATTTCTGTTTCCTTCTCCAGATTTGGGAAGTTTTCAGCTATTAGTTCTTCAAATAGATTTCCTGCCCACTCCTCTCCCTCTTCTTCTTCTAGGATCCCTATAATGTGAATGTTATTATGAATGATGGTGCCGTTGAGTTCCCTTAATCTATTTTCATTTTAAAAATATTTTTTCTCTTTCCTGTTCAGTTTGATTGCTTTCTATTACTCTGTCCTCCAGGTCACATTGATCCATTCTTCTGCTTCCTCTAGTCTACTATTTATTCCCTCTAGTGATTTTTTAATTTTAGTTATTGAGTTCTTCATCTCCTATTGGTTCTTTTTTATGCTTTCTATTCTTTTTTAAGGGTCTCACTGAGGCCTTCCACTCTTTTCTCAAGTCTGGCGAGTATCTTATGATCATTATTTTAAATTCACTATTAGCTCTATTACTTACCTAGATTTCATTTAGCTCTCTTGCTGTGATTTTGTCCTATTTTTTCATTTAGGACATATTCTTCTGTCTCATTTTGTCTACCTCTCTGTATGTGTTTCTATGTGATAGGAAATGTCAGCTCTATCTCCTGCTCTTGAAAGTAGTGGCCTTACAAAGAAGAGATCTTGTAGTGCCCTGCAATGTAATGTTCCCTGTTCACCAGAACCTGGTGTTTCAGGGGTGTCTCCTGCGTGTGTTGCATGTGCCCTGCTGTTGGGGCTCAGCTGCATTTGTCTTCAGTTCACTTGTCAGCTATGGCTCTCTTTGCCTCTTAGGGCATGGTTTGGTCCCTGTGTTGTTAGTGGTCAGTGTGTGGCCACCTCGGGCTTGAGCTGAATTAGAGCAGGCATTTGCCAGAGCTGTGGTAACAGTGAACTGCAGTGTGCTCTCACTGTGTTGTTCCCTGAAAAGCTTTTATTGATGAGTGGGGCCTGCAGTCAGACCAGAAGTCTACCTCTAGCCCACTGGGGGTCATAGTGGGACTGGTGTGTATGGTTATCTTTCCCTCTCCCCTCAGGACAAGAGTCACTCTGAAGTGGTGCTCACCCGTGTTGTACAATGCCACACTTGTGGCACCACTTTGGATTGACTCCTCCTGAGGGCAGGTCCGCAGGAGAATGCAGGGGCAAGGCTTGTGGGAACAGAAGGGTTTGCACTGGTGCGCCGTGGGAAAGGATCTGCTGCTGATTCAGAAAACTCCTGCCCCTGGGCTGGAGGGGATGAGTCTGTAGGAGAGCATGGGGGTTGGGGAGAAGGTGACATGCTATTAGCAAGGTCCATTGGAAGAGACCTGCAGCTGCCTGGGAAAACTCCTGCCCAAGCTAGGATAGAGGGGCTAAATCTGCAGAAAAGAGTGGGGATGGGATGTGCTATTAGCAAGACAGTGTTTATGTTGCACTGGTTCCTACAGGTGTCCATTTACCTAGGCTAGGGGTGGGGGAGTGAAGTGGTGCCCACTAGCTCTTTTGTTACTGGAGAAGTCTCCAACAGATCCCTGCCCCTCCAGCACATACTCTGAGATTAGTAAACAAATCTCCCTCCCTTATACCCCATGCATTTTTTAATTGCTGCTTCTAAGCTATATTTCAGGAGGGCTGTTTGTTATTTTGTCTTTTTATTTTTTTTTTATTAAAGATTTTATTTATTTATTTGAGAGAGCGAGACTGAGAGAGAGAGCACATGAGAGGGGGGAGGGTAGGGAGGGTCAGAGGGAGAAGCAGACTCCCCGCCGAGCAGGGAGCCCTATGCGGGACTCGATCCCGGGACTCCAGGATCATGACCTGAGCCGAAGGCAGTCGCTTAACCAACTGAGCCACCCAGGCACCCTATTTTGTCTTTTTAAGGGTGGGGACTCAGCTTCCTCTCACCCTCCTGGCTCTCACAGAGCTGAGCTTGCTGATTTTTAAAGTTCTAAGTGTTAAGCCTCACTAATTATAAGAACTCACAGAATTATGCTCCACTGGTTTTCAAAGCCAAATAATATGGAGACTTGTCTTCCCTGTGTGAGTTCCTGGGCTTGGGGTGCCTGGTGTGAGGATGTGTTTTTTTCCTCTATTCATGCCCTCAGCATCTTTCTCTCCTGCAGACAGTCCTGTGGGTTAACTTGGCTCCTGACCACATCTCCTACTCTCTACATTTATCTTTGGAGAGTCTGTTCTACCAGTCTTTGAGTCATTTTCTGGGTTATTTATACTGATGTGGATGTTACCTAGTTGTAGCCATAAGACAAGGTGAGCTCAGGATCCTCCTACTCCATCTTTTTTCACTCCCAAAACAGGAGTTTATAATACTTTACATCCCTTCCTTGTCAGAAGCTCAAAGACAAGAAAACACACATAAAATCCTCTCATTGAACTTCTGAAATAAGAGTGTACATCCTATGGAAGTTTTATTACATGGAAAATTTGTGACAATTATCTAAATATATGGGAGATGGTCATAAAGAAGATAAAAATGTACTGATGATCTATATACCACATACCAAATTATATATTAAAAAGACTTCACTAGAATTAGCTTTACTAAAATAAGCTGTAGAATTAATGTTAAAAATATATAGTGGCTATGTTCATTTTGAAAGATAAAGAATATTTTTAAATTTGAATTTAAAGTGAATTTCCTATTCATGAAAATAAAAAGTGGCTCTGGTTTGAATCAAAATTAGCAAAGGAAAAACTAACTCAGTTCATTTACAAAGTGTAACTATCATTAGAATTATAAAAATAAATATAATACTACCTCTAAAGTCTTTAGAGAATCTTATTTGTTGATATATGTAATATGGATACAAGCCTTAATCATAAAACTGTAACTCTATTATTTGAACTCTGAGCCCAAGTAAACAAACAAAATGGTAGATATTGTTTTATAATTAAAAAAATATATAGCTATAGAGTATATGGGCAAAAGTAATATCAAGAAATTATGTTTGGGCGCCTGGGTGGCTCAGTTGGTTAAGCGACTGCCTTCGGCTCAGGTCATGATCCCAGGGTCCTGGGATCGAGTCCCACATCGGGCTCCCAGCTCAGCGGGAAGCCTGCTTCTCCCTCTCCCACTCCCCCTGCTTGTGTTCCTGCTCTCGCTGTCTCTGTCTCTGTCAAATAAATAAATAAAATCTTTAAAAAAAAAAAAAAAAAAAAAGAAATTATGTTCAAGAAATGGTATTGCCAGGGCACCTGGGTGGCTCAGTTGTTAAGTGTCTGCCTTTGGCTGAGGTCATGATCCCAGGGTCCTGGGATCGAGCCCTGCATCGGGCTCCCTGTTCGGCGGGAAACCTGCTTCTCCCTCTCCCACTCCCCCTGCTTGTGTTCCCTCTCTCGCTGTGTCTCTCTCTGTCAAATAAATAAATCTTTAAAAAAAAAACCAAAACAATATTGCCAAATCATTATAAGCAAAATATGTACATCTACTCATAGACCATATCTTGTCACAAGTGAAACAACTTCTTTCCCAGGAAAATTCTCTTGTTTTTAGAAACAATTTTTCTGCCCTAACTTTAGTCTCAGTTCAAAAACATATATTAGAGAGTGTTATTTGAAAATTGTGTCACCTCCCAAAAATGTGTTTAAATCCTAATTCTTGACACCTGAATGTGAACTTGTTTGCAAATAGGGTCTTTGTAGATGTAATCAAGTTAAGATGAGGTCATACTGAATTATGGTGGGCTCTAATCTAATATGACTGTGTCCTTATAAAGAAGAGCCGAAGAGACATAGAAACCCAGGGAGAAAACAGTGTGATGAGGGAGGCCGAGATTGAAGTAATGAGTTTATAAACCAAAGAATGCCAAGGATTGCCAGGCAACAACAGAAGCTAAGAGAAAGGCATCTAACAGATTCTTCCTTAGAGCCTTCAAAAGAGCATGGCCCTACAGATAACTTGATTTTGGACTGTTAGCTTCAAGAATTGTGAAAGAGTAATTGTTTAAAATTTGAGCCATCCAGTTCATGGTAATTTGTTACAGCACACCTAGTAAACTAAGAATTAAAGGTTAACAATAATTTTTTTTAACAACTACATTTTTAAACAGTGAACTTTTTTTAGGCTCTTTTTTTTTTTATTTTTTTTATTTAAATTTTGTTAAATTAAAGTGCCCTCTTTAACACCCATCCACCCATCTAGCCCATCCCCCATCTACCTCCCTCCAACAACCCTCCGTTAGTTCTCTGTCATTAAGAGTCATTTATGAAAAAAAAAAAAAAAAGAGTCTCTTATGGCTTGGGGCGCCTGGGTGGCTCAGTCAGTTAAGCATCTGCCTTTGATTCAAGTCATGATCCCAGAGTCCTAGGATCAAGCCCCATGTCAGGCTCCCTGCTCAGTGGGGAGTCTGCTTCTTCTCTCCCTCTGGCCCTCCCCCCCATCTCAAATGAATAAATAAAGTCTTTTTTTTTTTTTTAAAAAGGAAAGAAAACAGTGAACATATGGAAAGGAGTAGATGAAAAAAAGAGAGAGGGAAACAAACCATAAGTGACCCTTTTTTTTTTTTAAGATTTTATTTATTTATTTGAGATAGAGAGAGCAGGAGCGAGGGGGAGGGGCAGAGGGAGAAGGAAAAGCAGACTCCCCGCTGAGCAGAGAGCCTGACATGCAGCTTGATCCTAGGACTCTGGGATCATGACCCGAATCAAAGGCAGATGCTTAACTGACTGAGCCAACCACGTGCCCCCATCTGTTTTCTTTCTTAAACTCCACATATGAGTGAGATCAGATGGTACTTGTCTTCTCTGACTGACTTATTCCACTTAGCATAATATATTCTAGTTCTATCACATTGGTGAATATGGGAAGATTTCATTCTTTTTGATGGCTGAATAATATTCCATACACACACACACACACACACACACACATATATATATATATATATACACACACACACATATACATATATATATACCACAACTGCTTTATCCATTCATCAGTCGATGGACATTTGGGCTCTCTCCATAGTTTGGCTACTGTTGATAATGCTGCTATCAACAGCAGGGTGCATGTATCCCTTTGAATCTAAATAGTGATTTTTTTATAAATTGCATTTTCACATGTTTCAACATAAACTGTTTGTCGGGAAAATTCAATGAATAAAATTTAGTAGCAGTATGACAACAAAATGATATAAAAGATATTTGGCATGAGTATAATGGACAAATTCATTATTTCTTTTGTAAGAGATGAGCTGGCCATTAGGAAACCTATTTTCAATCATTTTACAAAAAGTAGAATAACTATATCACCTATTTATTGAATTATGCTCTAGGCAAGTGCTAAATACCTAAGATATTTACTTAAAAGATGTACAAATTGGGAGTCAAAGAGAACCAGTAATTTGTCTAAGGTCACAAAGTTGGTAGGTGTGGCAGAGTTGTGGTTGATTAGTCTTTTTTTTTTTTTTTAAGATTTTATTTATTTAGGGATGCCTGGGTGGCTCAGTTGGTTAAGCGGCTGCCTTCGGCCCAGGTCATGATCCCAGGGTCCTGGGATCGAGTCCCACATCCGGCTCCTTGCTCAGCAAGGAGGCTGCTTCTCCCTCTCTCTCCCTCTGCTTGTGGTGCTCTCTGTCAAATAAATAAAAAATCTTAAAAAAAAAAAAAAAGATTTTATTTATTTATTTGACAGAGAGACAAAGCGAGAGGGAACACAAGTAGGGGGAGTGGGAGAGGGAAAGCAGACTCCCCGCTGAGCAGGGAGCCCGATGCGGGGCTCGATCCCAGGACCCTGGGACCATGACCTGAGCTGAAGGCAGACGCTAAACAACTGAGCCACCCAGGTGCCCCAACCACTGATTAGTCAGTCTTAATATGTTCTTTGAATTTGTGTTTTTATATAGCAGACTTGTAAGTCATACCTGGTATGTTTTAATTGCCTTTCTAAGTACTAAAAGTTTTTACAAACTTAGTATTCAAATAAGCTTTAAAATATGGGAAATAAATGAAATAGCACTTTTGATGAGAATTATAAATATCTGTGGCTTATTAATGACCTGGTCATAAACAGAATGCAATTCAAAGAGAACAAAGGGCTGGTTCTTAATATAAGGTGGAAGAAATATAAATTAGAGCTATCTGACATAAGATACATTGCTGTGGTTAAAGAATAACTTAAGATCAAAATAGGATATGTGAATGAGTTAAAAAAGGAAATATTAGAGAAAAAAATTTGACAAAATAGGTTGCTCATGGAGAAGCACTGTTTATAGAAACTATTTCTATTAATTTAGCAATGGTCAATTTTAAGTATTTCCTTTTTTTAAAAAATTATTTATTTATTTTAGAAAGAGAAAGCACACGAGTGGGAGGAGGGGCAGAGGGAGAGGGAGAGAGAGAATCTCCAGCAGACTGCCCGTTGAGCACAGAGCCCACCACGGGGCTCAATCCCACAATCCCGAGATCATGACCTGAGCATAAATCAAGAGCCGACACCCAACTGATTGAGCCACCCAGGCGCCCCATTAAAATTTTTCTTAAAATAGTGAAGTTGATTATATCAAACTAAGAAAAGATTTAAATCGTGATTAAAGTATAAGAACACCTGTTTTAGAAACGATTACTACAACTGCCCAAAGGGTTACTAGAAAGAACTTCCTAATCCCGAGAGCTGTTATACTAGATTGGTTTGCTGAAGGAAGTAGTGGAAACTATTTCTTTAAAGATCCTTAGGAACAGAAGGCATACATTACCAGCAGCTCAGAAAGGGTTAGGTGTGTCTCTGCCAGAAGGCAGCCAGTGGATAACCACTCTTGGTTCTATAAAGACCAGTGACTGCATAATAATGCTATTCTTCTAACAGTGAGGCAAGGGCAACACAGCTGCTTTTTCCTTTCTTTGGTGATCAGGATTTGCTTTCCAAAAAGTTCCAGAATAATTTGAATGTAATTAGATGAAATTTTCCCCAACAGAAAAGCAAGAATTAATTTTGACTCTAGTTACTGAAAGAAAACTCAGAAGCTCTACACTGGGCTTTTTAAACATTTATGTTCTCCTTTACTTGGAAAAGCGTTCCTCTATGTACAACTTAAAAAGCAGACTCGTTTGCTAGATGACCTTAGGCCTATGAGTTGAAGTAATACTAAATAAAAAATTGTGAGCACATCTACAGTTTCTTTATTTGTATAAAATCCTTTGAAAAATTCATTTTTTGTGCATTCTACTTAAATTTTTATGAGTTTATTTTTATTTCATTTTATATTCATCTATTTAAGTCTTTATATTTCATGAAGGTGGAGAAGGCAGATTCCTTATATTTATAATTTTTTCTTTAAAATACGGCCAATTTCTTTCCAAGCAAACTTTCCCTTTAACTGGTAATGTAATTAATTTCAATTTTGAAGACGGCACTGTGGTCCACATCCTTGGCTGACTGTTCTTCCAAGAGTAATAAGAGCTGCTGGAAAAGGAACTAAAAGTTCCATGAGTTCTTTTGATGCAGGATTCTTACAAAATATAAAGCTGTGAGGAATGTAAAGGGATTACATCCCAAGATTTTGGAGCACTTCAGAATAGTTGTTAAAAATAAGTGAGAAAAAAATGCTGGAATTAAACAAAAAAATTTCATAAACGGTGTGGATAATCCCAAAATAAATAGAAAATAATTCTAACTTCCCAAACTATTTAGTATTTGTATTTAGATGATTATGTGTCCAAGATGGATATAAACGGCACTGCTTTCAAACATGGGTACTTAATTTCTGTTATTTAAATTTTTATTTTGTATTTAAGGATTTAATGCAGCTCTATACTATGAAATACAATATGCAAAAAGAGCTTAATGTAGCTTTTGACATGCAATAATGCTCAAGAAAAAAGAAAAGGAAGAGAGAAATAGCTTAGCTATAGAGAAATAGCTATATTAGCTATGCTTAATATATAAAATTTCTATATTAAAGAACACTGTTTTTCTTCATTAAAATGCAAGGTAATACTACCTGTTTCTACATACTTAACAACAGAAAACTCATAATATAAATATTTCATTGCTTGCCTCCAAAAAACTGTTGACATCCTCTGTGGCCATCTGCCAAGGTGGTCATTACTTTGTGTGTGATGGAATTAGAGAAGTATCAGGGTTCTATGGATTGATGAAAGAAAATATTCTGTGCTCTTGGCTTCTGGTATTTATTTCCTTGGTCCTGTTAAAAAGGAAAGAAGAGTGAACTTACCAAGTCTGAACAGATAGCCAGTTATTCTGTATTTCTTTAGATTCACATTTAAGGACATTTTGAGAGTTTTACGAGTTCTCATTAAGAATCATAGAATTTTAGCCTTACACACAAGACTTGCTAAATTCAAGAATGCAGTAAGAAAGAGCTATGTCAATCAGACGATTCAATCCCCACACTTTTCACTATAGGAAACTGAAATCCAGAGAGGTTAAACAACTCAACCAAAGTTACATTAGTGGCAGAGCTAGCATGAGAAAACAGTTCTTATTACTCCCAGTTCAAGGCTTTTTCCTCTGGTTGTCTCTCAACAGGTTCAAGAGAAGAATCTTTTTTTTTAAGATTTATATATTTTGAGAGAGAGAGAAAGAGAGCATGAGTAGAGGGAGAAAATCTTTCAAGCAGACCCTGCCAAACAAGGAGCCCGACATGGAGCTCAATCCCACAACCCATGAGATCATGACCTGAGCCAAAACCAAGAGTTGAACGTTTAGCCAACTGAGCCACCCAAGTACCCCAAGAGAAGAATCTTTGGAAGAGGAAGGGAGACTGGGAAAAGCATTATCATGACCAAGCTAAGTTCTCAGCCTTAATGCTTAGTGAAAATTCTAGAAACAACAAACAAAAACCACAATAGTTTAATGATATTTAGATTAATTCATAGCACAGGACTTGCTCAAATAAATATTTTATTAAAGCATGACTAAGATATTGTTTTGTTAATAAAATAAAATTTCACCATTAAATTTCTGAATTTCACCCACAGCCATGGTCATTTATTTTTCTAAATCCTTACTACTGTAACAATCTATCATCCACATAGCAAAAGAATGGTATTTTTATTAGAGTAACAGAGTGACATTTTTAAAAAGAAAATTGGACTTTAGACTGCCTTGCTCAAAACTCTCCAAAGATTTCCCATAGCAGTTAGGATAAAGTCTTACCCTATGTGACATGATTGGGTCTCTGTTTACCCGTCAGCCTATCTCACCACTTTTCCCTTGTTTGGTATTCTACAGCCTTAGTGGCCTTCTTGTTCTTCCTCAAATATGCTAGGCACACTTTTGGTTTATGTCTTTGGCCTTGGTCTTCCCTCAGACTGGAACACTTTTCCCCAGGTAGCCACATGTTTGTCCCAATAACTGAAACACTCTTTTCTTTTCCTCTGAGAGCTCCATTGCCTGTTTCAAGAATCTGCTCAAAAGTCACTTCCCAGAGAGGCCTTCTCTTACTATGTAGCCAAGCAACCTCCACTCTCAACCCCCATTCTTTATACCCATACCTGCTTCATTTTCATTCATGGTATTTATAATTTCTAAATGTTATATAGCCCAACACAATCCTTATAGTGACCAGATGTGTTTCGGAATTAAGTATTATTTGAGTTTTTAAAGGCAATATGGTACATGTACTGTAACTATGTAACATGCTCCTCTTCCCTCTGTATCTGAGAGGTCTAGTAGGTTAATACATCTACAGGAAAACATATATTCATTCTAAGTGGGATTTTTTAAAAAGGCAATAAATAGCCTCATATCACTTTTATTACTAAACGAGGTAAGATTAGGTCAGGTTTTACCACGATATGAATTACAAACACTTTCAATTTCAGAGCTTTTTGATTTTGGAATTGCACAAAAGATATTATGGAATATCCTACCTATTGTTTGTGGAATATTCTACATATTAATTTGTTTATTGCCTGTCTCTCCTGTATGTTTGTGTCCCATCACACACAAAGGAATGACCACTTGGTATGCTCACCAGACCAAGGATTATTTTTTTTTGCTGTATGCCCAGTGCCTAACAGATTTGCTTCTGTAAGGACTCGTTGTTTTTGCTTTTTACATTGTAAGTAAATCCTACCCTATAATATAGTTCTTCTCAATTGAAGGAATAGTAAGAAAGCATTTTAAAAGCTTCTTAAAATTATTTCTTCTTTTAAGGTTCACTAAAAGAAAAAAAACATGATAAATGGCATTTCGATAAAACTATAGGAAACAACACCTGGGCTGTGTGATACAGTGAGCTAGAATTCCACAGATCTAGGTTTGCTCTTCTCTGCATTCTCGTTTTCTATTTAGTTCCTTATCTATCAGTCATCCATCCATCTTTATCCATCTAGCTCTTTCTCTTTCATTTGGATATCTCACCATTCTTGGCCCAATGCATTATCTGTAAAACAAGAGGACTGAACTCAGTGGTCTTTAGCAGTTCTATGATTCCACTTAACAGTTAAATAATTGAGGTAGTAATCACTCTGACTATCCCAGAAGTTGGCTTACCAATCTGAGAGACACATATTCTTGCTCATCTAATCATAGTAACAAAAATAGAGACTAGTTTTAAATTAAATTTAGCATGTGTGTTCAATGCCAAGGAAATGACACATGTCCCAAATATGTATTTTATGTAACATATATACAACACTGAACTTTTGTGTGAGTTTCTGCATAAGAGTATGCCCAATAATAATAAATATTTATCGAGCATTTACTCTGTGCCAGGCACTATTTTAAGGTCTTTACGTATATTGAACTTATAATAATTGTATTAGATAAGTAGTAATTTTACCCACTGTGGTAAATTGGATCATGTTCTTTTTCCCTAGCACACCTCCATGGAAGGTATATGGAAGAGGTATTTATGTATATACCTCTGCTTTGTGACTTTGGGCCTAGATTTGCTTTGACCAACAGAGTAAGAAGACATCATGCAAACAGCCTTGAAATATGCTTGTGCAGTTGCACTTCTTCCCTTCTTATCTTGTTTTTTTTTTTAAGTAGGCTCCATGCCTTGTGCAGAGCCTAATGTTGGGCTTGAACTCACAACCCTGACATCAAGACCTGAGACCTGAGCTGAGATCAAGAGTCTGACGCTTAACTGACTGAGCCACCCAGGTGCTCCTCTTGCTTTTTAATCTGAGGGAAAAAAAATGCTTTAGTTAGCTCCAAGGAAAATGAGACATTTGGCTCAGACTTAGACCTATCCTCTACTTGGAACCATGTCCACTTGAGGCCAGCCTGGATCATACCTACTTCAACTTACCCACAGACTCCTGAGCAAAAACTAGAAGCTTATTGTGGTATGCCAGTGAGATTTTATGGTTTGTACTACAGCGAAAGCTCACTGATAAACTTATTTTTTACAGACAATAAAAACGAAGGGCAGAGACTGAGTGGTTTATCCAATCTTTCACAGTTAATTAAGTGATACAGGATATGAAGCCCTGCAAGCCTGGCTCAAGGGCCACTCTCTTAACATCTATGCCATAATGCCGTGACATTATACTGGCTGTATTATATGATATTAAGCCATTTATTAATATAGCAGCAGGTGGTTTGGCACAGATTAAAATTCATAATTATAAAGGTAGTCTAGCTATCAATAGACAAAGTTGTCTTGCAGTGAAATGTTTCTTTTGGAAAAATTAGTAAGTATAAAATAAATGTACTATTTCCTAGAAGCAGATTAATAAGACTAGATAGCTCTCGAGGTGGCTTTCTAGCTCATCCTGCTAGCATACAGTAGCCCGTAGCGCTGATATCTATACTGCACAATTCCACTATCTGACCCTGGCTGACTAATTCAGGCATGCATCTGTGATTCAAGCTGGGTCAGCTGGGTTTCTCTTCTGGTATTTTGAAATTTGGACTGATCACTGGGAGCCACCGTTAATGGCCCTATACTGGAGAGAGTTGAGTATATTCCTGTTACATTCTTTCCCACCTATCAATTCCTGTTACGTTCTTTCCCACCTGTCAATTCTTTTTTTTTTTTAAAGATTTTATTTATTTATTTGAGAGAGAGAATGAGAGAGAGAGAGCATGAGAGGAGGGAGGGTCAGAGGGAGAAGCAGACTCCCTGCCGAGCAGGGAGCCCGATGCGGGACTCGATCCAGGGACTCCAGGATCATGACCTGAGCTGAAGGCAGTCGCTTAACCAACTGAGCCACCCAGGCGCCCACCCCACCTGTCAATTCTATGATGGTATCTTTCCAGACAAATGTGCTTTTTGAGTAAGCTTACTAAAACCTATTTTTCTTGTTGCAACCAAAAGAAATTTAGCAAAATAGATATTTTAAAAAATCCATTGTTTTTATTATAATTTAGAAGTGCAAAGATTTCTTAAAGAAGAGACCTGGCAAAGCTTGCATTTGTTTTACATTCTATCAAAGTAATTTTGCAATTTATAGTTATGGATCGTGTGTTTCCTAATAACTAGTTAGAAATCCTTCCATATTTTAAGAGCCAGCACCATGGACTGTTTGTGAATAGAACTACATTTCAGTAAAGTTGAATAAAGTCAATTTTTCTTTGCAGTCCTATGTGTTTTATTCTATGCATTTAAAAACATTTTGTTTACAATGAGCTTTCTATATTCCTTTTGGTAACAAAAAGCAAGTAAACATATGGGATTATTTTCATCACTAATTCAACCCAGAAACTATACATGAGACCCAAATATATTCCGACATTGTTTTGGGTCCTGTGGATATGGCAAGTACAAAATAGTCTCTGCTCTCACAGAATAGTATGTGGAATATAATTTGAAAATTTCACAGTACTACTAGTAATTAACCTGATAGATCTATACAATAAAAAGATAAAAGTAGCTTAAAAGTGTGAGAGTACGGAGGCAAAATGCCTGAAGAAAATTTATGTGCAATCTTTAATCTATTCCTAGACCGAAGAGGGATATATCAGCATAGGGAGCTCTGTCCGAAATCATATATGTAAGAGTAAATAAAAAGTGTAACCACCACCACAGTGGCATATTTATGTGACACTTTTTACTTTACCAGTGATTTTCATATCTCAGTGATTTCATGTATTACAACATGACCTCTTAATACTTCCTTGAGATGAGCAAGTGAGAAAATGGAGCCTCAGAAGTTTGAGAAACCTGACCACTTTGAGCAGTGGTAGAACGAGGGCTACTGTCTGGTTTCCAAGTCTCCCAGTTTTATTTCCATTACATCACATTACATCATCTTTACAAAAGACAATTTGTTTCACAGCAGGCAGGGATGAGGATTTTTTTATTTACTTCTATGAGATACTTGTAGAGTGGGACTGAGAAGCAACATTATTGGAGTCACACACAAGCTGCTGGTGACAAACTGAACATCTTTTGTCATCAGGCATATGCTCAAATTAGTAAGAACTCTGGGATGGTGTGATAGACTTGATAGTGGAGAAGCTTACGAGTTCATTACTTACAGCAGATTTTCTTAACTGGCGGATTTAACCATTTACAACAGAAGCTAGCAAACTTCAGCATGTAAAACAAATCTAGCCTGACACCTGTTTTTGTATGACCCATGAGCCAAGAATGGTATTTACATTTTTAAATGGTTCAAAGCATCAAAAGAAAAAAAATTCTATGACATCTGAAAATGACATAAAATTTAAATTTCAGTGCCCATAATTACAGCTGGAGCACAGCCGTACTCATTTGTTTATGTATTGCTCATGGCTACTTTCACACCTTAGTAACATAGCTGAGCAGAGCCAGAGACATGCTGGCCTGTGGAGCCTAAAATATTTACTACTGACCTTTTACAGAAAAAACTTATTGACCCCCATCTAGAAGATCACAGTTTTCCGAGGAGTTCATAATGTCAACAGCAGTAATGACATCTATTTAAACTTGTAATTAAAAAAATTAATAACTGCATAGTTAACTATTTCTTCCCCTTAAGAGCATCCAAGGCATATGAGTGAATGACTGTTATAGGGACCTTAGAAGCATGCTTCTTTCTAAGCCACTCATATATTCACATGGATGACCTCCTTGACATCATGGTGTTTGTGATTATTATAGAAGTTTAAATTGTTTAGCTCTCAGTCCTACCTTTTGAAACTTATTTTCACATAGATTGCTGGTTAAAGATAGCAAGCACAAAGAACTTTTGGTGGCATATAATTAATGAGAAGCATAAAATTACTATGAAGCTTATAAATTTGCGTTAGGACAACCATCACCAAACCTGTAAACTGCACTTATCTAATCAAAAGGAACTCCTAAAAGTCTCAAATACTTTTAAAAAGTCATAACTAAAAAGAATATGGTCCTATCCTTAATTTTCTTGAGCAGCATTTTCTTATTTAGAAATTAAAACCAGCTGATTTCAAAAGCATAGAGGATGAAGAACTCTGAAAGATGAGATCATAAAAGCAGTTTTTTTTTTTTTTTTTTAAAGATTTTATTTATTTATTTGACAGAGAGAGACACAGCGAGAGAGGGAACACAAGCAGGGGGAGTGGGAGAGGGAGAAGCAGGCTCCCCGCAGAGCAGGGAACCCGATGCGGGACTCGATCCCAGGACCCTGGGATCACGACCTGAGCTGAAGGCAGTCGCTTAACCAACTGAGCCACCCAGGCGCCCCATAAAAGCAGTTTGGCACCTACTTTTGATGCTGTAACTTAGAGTTTTCAGTATACATTTAAATACTCATTTGGCCATAGAGTCAAGTATTATTTAAAATATTGTCATAATTTTAAATTTACTATTGTCAAATCATTTTCTCTCCACATAATTGAAGATAAATTAAATAGCACTTATGAGCAGTGAAACAACTTGAATGTCTTTATTATGTATAATAAATATTAATTTACAGGGGCATCTGGGTGGCTCAGTCCGTTAAGCGTCTGCCTTTGGCTCAGGTCATGATCCCAGGGTCCTAGATCGAGCCCGGCATTGGGCTCCCTGCTTAGCAGGAAGTCTGCTTCTCCTTCTCTCACTGACTCTCCCCCGCCCTCCCACTCATGCTCTCTTTCTCTCTCTCAAATAAAAAAATAAAATCTTTTTTTTTTTTTTTTTTAGAGTCAGACGTTTAACCGACTGAGCCACCCAGGCACCTCTAAAATAAATTTTATGATATAATTTTTAACAATATAGTTTAAGTGATAATGTTTATTCACTCTACTCATTCATTCATTATTCCTTCAGCAAACAGATGAGCACAAACTCTTTGCCAGCTACTGTAGAAAAAAGTCAAGAAATAAATGACAGTTCTTGCTTTCAAGGAATTTGCAGGACAGTGGCTGGAAAATAGACAAGTCTACAGAAAGTTAAAATGTAGTTTGATTAAAATTCTCTAATTGATGTAAGGTAAGCTGCTGATAGATGTAAAGAAACTGCTATATTATAATCTAGAACAAAAATGAACTCGCTTCTCAACATGGCGCAGTTTACATCATTGAGCTGAACGTGCTGCAGCTAGAAATACTCAAGAACCAGCTGAACCAGGAAGTGAAGTTCTTGCCCACATCCATTGCCCAGCCCAGGGTGGTACAGACCAAGTATGTGGAAGCCAAGGAATGTCTGAATATGCTGAATAAGAACAAGGGGAAAGAATTACTCATCCCATGATGAGTTCTATGTATGTCCCTGGGAAACTACACGATGTAGCACATGTACTAGTGGAGTGGGAACAGACTACTATGTAGAAAAGACAGCTGAAGATGCCAAGGACTTTTTCAGGAAGAAGATAGACTTCCTCAACAGGCAAATGGAGAAAATCCAGCCAGTTATGCGCAGAAGCATGCCGTGAAACAGGCTTGCATGGAGATAATGAGCCAGAAGATTCAGCAGCTCACGGCCCTGGGGGCAACTCAGGCTACTGCCAAGGCCTGAGAGCTTGTTTCAGAAATGGGGCAGAGGGACCCTGCTTCAGAAGCCTGTGATTTTGTGGGCGTGGCTTCTTGGGGTCAGGGAAGAGAAGGGTCTTGTGTTTAATGCTAATAAGTGTGCTAGCTAGGAGGAAAAAAATGAACTCAGTACCTAGAGGTAAGAACAGAAAAGAGAGAATGAAGTAAGAGGTATTAATAAGGTAGAATCACTGGGCATACTGACCAATTAGATGAGGAAAGTAAGACAAAGATTTAAAATTATTGCCAATAACAATGTCCTTTATTTAGAAATATATAAAGAAAGAAAGAAGGTCCAGTGAATGCTTACCTAGAAAAAAGGATAAATTGAAAAGTCTCTACAAATGACCAAATTCTCCTTCTCTCTTAATTTCCAGATACTACAGACAATCCCTCATCCAAAATTTTTGGAGCCAGATGCATTTTGGAATTAAATTTTTAGAATTTTGAAAGGCAAGCTTAAATCTCTTACAACTATCAAACAGACACGCAAAAGCCTTTTTTAAAACACCAATTTTTAATGTCTAAAACACATCAAAGACTGCTCAGTACCAAACTATAATTTCAGGCTTTTTGTCACTGAAGATTAATAACTAATTCAAAAAGAATGGACTCTCATGAACTGATGAATAGATACACAAAATGTAATATAATCCATACAATGGAATGTTATTTGGCCATAAAAAGGAATGACATTCTGACACATGCTACAAGATGGATGAACCTTGAAAACATTATTCCACGTGAAAGACAGACACAAAAACCCACATACTGTATGATTCTATGTATAAATGTCCAGAGTCGGCAAATCCATAGTGACAAAAAGATTAGTGGTTGCCAGGGACTTGGAGTAGAGGGGAATGGAGAGTGACTGCTAAAGGGTGTAGGGTTTTTTCCTGGGGTGGTGAAAATGTTCTGAAAGTAGATAGTGGTGATTGATGTACAACACTGTAAATATACAGAAAAGAACCAAACAGTACAATTTAAAATTGTGAATTGTATAGCATATGAATCATATCTCAATAATGCTATCATTAAATTTTTTTCTTTAAAAAAAAGAATGAATTCATTTTTATCAGATAATCTTCTGCTTCTAAAGCATTTAAAATAAGCTGCCAAGATACTAGGGGAAATATTTCTGTTCATGACTGTGAATAACTACGTTGATCTTATAAGATATACCTAAAGGAAAATAGTTGTATATTTCTTCAGATATTTCACATTTAAAAATCTAAACATACATAAATAAGTCTAAACATGGAACACACATAATTAGTATAGATAAGAAAAGAAATTTAGGGAAAGAATCAAACAATAGAATAAGGCTGGGCTAGACTATAGTATGTCCTTATCGCAATGCTGAAAATAGTTATAGAAAGTTAATCTGGCAATTTTCTCCTTAAATCTAAAGTCCAATTTCTTTTAATTCCAATTTAAGTTAGAGAATGTTTATAAGATTCACCAATATAAGATTGGTGAACAATGGCTTTTGGAAACGAGAAAATTTAAAATTGAATATTTAACCAGAAAAATGAAAGAATGAAGAAACTAGAATCTGTCTGCATTTGAACAACATTAAGTTTTAGCTTATAAAAGATGAATTATAGAAGAAAAAAGAAAAAGAAAGCAAAGAGAAGGCAAAATCCACCAAAATCTATGTTCATTTATTTGGGTTCCTGAACTTGATGATCATCTTGCACTGAAGATGTTACTCACTAGAACACATAAATTGGCTTGATGACTAGGGTATTAAGATCTACTAAATGTTCCCTTCCAGTAGCATATCACAGTTAGTTAACAAAGAGTAAAAAGAGAAATTTTCTTCAGTAGATTAGGAAAAGCTACACTGATCTTATACTGCATAGTTTTCTCTTGTATATATACATGTATACACATTTGTATACATGTATATATTTATACATATAAAAGGAAATAACTAAAAAATTTTTAGAATATAAATAATAAAACACAGGTACAACTGAAAATTTATTTAAAACCCTGAATATATGTAGCAAGAAACCAACACACTTTCTTTGATATTCCTAGAAAATAAATTTTAACAGGATAAAATTCATACCCAATTACCAATGTTTATTTAGTCATCTAAATTATTTTTTATAACTTATGTGTTTTATTCACATTCAATAATATAAGTAGAATGGATAAGCTTCAATTTATAAATACAACATGATACCATGATTACTAGATTCTGTTATATAACCATGAGCTAAATTCAAGCTGCTCCCAATATTTATCCCAGTATGTGGTATTCACAATATTAAAATTTCTTTTTTGTTTTGTCCTTTTAAGATTACAATATAAGTTTAATGTTATGAAAATATTTAATAAGATAAAGTAAAAAATATAATTGGATCTAGGTAATTTAGCAAAATGTGAGCTTCCCATTTTATAAAACCTGCTATTTCTTGAATAGTCTGTGTAAAATAATATGGCATGTTTGAAGTATTAGAAAAAAATAATTCAGCAGTCTTTCATAAATTGTATACTCTTAACATTGGAGGTAGAAAGGAATAATGGGAAGGGAACATATACGTTAAGATAATGTAGCAGTAGCAACTGATTTGTATGAAAATCAGTCTGTAGGTCTTATTTAGTATGAAGAAATTCAGCTAATGCTTGCAGTTGGAAATAAGTAGTTTCATGGCTTTACTTTTCTTTTTTGAAATGAAAATGATATTAATATCTATTATATAACATAAAGACACTGTGATCAAATAGTACTTATTAAGCTTCTTAAATAAAGTCCACACTAGAATTTTAGTTGGAACTGAAAAAGCAATAAAAAACTAATGCCTTCCATTAGAGTCAGTTGCTCAACCCACTGAGCCACCAGGAGCCTCTATATTTTTATTACTAAGTAATATGTGAAACTAAAAATCTCAAACAGCATAAGAATATATATAATTAAGTGGTCATGTGCAGCAAATTCAGCTATATGGACTACTATGTCACCACAATCAGTTTTAGAAGGTGATAGAAAAAAACTATGCATTCATGGTAAAATCAAATGAAGTTGCATTATTTTAGGCTAATACCAATTAAAAGATAGAAGTAATAAGAAGGGTTAAAATCACATTTCGATTTAGAAAAATTTTGTATTAAATATAAAGATGTTTAATAAATCCCCATACAGAAACATAACTGGAGACACTTAATTAAAATTCAATTTGCCTCAAATAAACTCTTTTACTATAATTTATAGAATACAGGCACATGGTGACACTATTTCTATTAATTTTATAATTCATGGAAATATTTGCTTTGTTATTAAGAGCTTAGTTTGAGAGTTTCAAAGAAAAATAAGAGAAAAGTTGGGGAATGAAGAGCTCATATAAGTGACAAACAGGCAAAAAGAATCTATAAAAATAATTGTAATAGTCAAATGATCTTTACGAGTAACTTAAAAAAAGATAACTAAAAATGTTGAGTAAGAATTAGGTATGTGGCAAGATCACAAAATTATTTCTAGTCACACATTTCACCTGGAAGAAATGAAGTCTTATAATTTAAGCCTATTAATGTAGCTATCAGGGTAAAGCAAAAACACAGTATACTGCCCTTATTTTATGTTTTCAAAATTGTATGACATGCAAGCTATATTAAAATCAATTGATTAATTAACTAATTAATGTGGAAAAATGAAAGCAAAATTCTACCTTCTCCATTCTCCATTGCAGAATATTTTCAAGTCCTATACATACGAATATAAAGTATAACTGGGTATTATAAAGAAAAATTAACAGATCTGTACAACGGGAAAGAAGGCCAGACCAACCAAAGTATATACCATATGTATTTTTACCTTATATCACCTTTCCTTCTGCTATGCTTTTCCATTGCCTATCTCATTGTCATATTTTAAGACTTAACCCAAGCCCCAAATTTTCCATAAAGTCCATCCTAATCACTCCAGCTCATAGTTCTCTCCACTTTCTCTAGACTCTTGGTTAAGAGTACCACATACTTAAAAATCATGAGATAGAATGACAATTATTCCTTCACAGAGATATACCATAATTCATTTTAAAAATAACTTTTTAAATTAAAGAAATTTATGATCAATATAATTCAAAGTGCATAGAAGGATATGAAGTGAAAAAAAAAAAGGCCCCAATCTTCTTGCCACAGAAAAACACCACCAATAATTTTTTACTTGTCTCATTTTACAAATTTTATATACCTCTTAGAAACTCTTGGGGACAAATTATTTAAGAATTTGTGGAGTTTTTCAGATTTAGAAAGGTAATCTGATGCATTTACTGCATTTTACCTAACACCAGCCAATGGTATCTAGGCAGCATCTCACAATAAAATACATTAATATTTCTGGAGTGAATTTTCACACTTTGATTTAAATATAAAACAAACAATTTCACATATTTGCAATAAAATAGCTTTTATTTTTTTTCCTCAGAGGATGTCTTTTTTCCTCCAACTTCATTGAGGTATAACTGACATATAAGACTATTAACTTCGGGGGGCGGAGCAAGATGGCAGAGGAGTAGGAGACCTGGATTTCCTCTCCTCTCAGGAATTCAGCTGGATAGGGATCAAACCATTCTGAACACCTACAAACTCAACAGGAGGTCGAAGAAAAGAAGAGCAACAACTCTCTCATCAGAAAAGCGACCACTTTCTGGAAGGTAGGACGTGCGGAGAAGTGAATCCGAGGCGATATTCGGGAGGATAGACGGCGGGGAGGGGCCTCCGGCGGCCGCTTCTGGCAAGTGATAGAGCCGCGGAGCACAAAATCGGAACTTTTAAAAGTCTGCTCCGCTGAGGGACGTCACTCTGGTGGCTAAGTGGAGGGTGGAACCCTCCGGGACAGTGTGGTCTCAGGACCCTCGGGGTCACAGAAAGACCAGGGGTGCCTGAGTGTGGCAAAGCTCCCAGGTAACGGAGCAGGGAAGCAGGCTGCGGAGGCGGAGCACAGGCGCGGGCTCTCAGTTCGGGGTTGCCATAAACTGTGATCCGCGGCACAGTCGGGCCACTGCTCCTCCAGCAGGGACCCAACAAGCGGCAGATCCGGGGAGACTCACCTTCCTCCCCCGGGAGGAGCTGCGCAGGAGTGCACCGCAGGGATCTGCTGGGTTTGGAGACTCCACCCGGGGTCGGGTGCCAGAGATAGAAACACGTTGTCACAGGCCGGGTGAGCACAGAGTGCGGCCGGAGACCGGGGAGACGGGAGTGACTGACGGCTTTTCTCTGGGGGCTCACTGAGGAGTGGGGCCCCGAGTTCTCGGCTCCTCCGGGGCGGAGATTGGGAGGCCGCCATTTTCACTCTCCACCTCCAAAGCTGTACGGAAAGCTCGCAGGGAACAAAAGCCCCGGAGAGCAAACCCGAGCAGATTACTTAGCCGGGAGGGGGCAAGGGCAGGGCAATTCCGCCTCCGGCAAAGACATTTGGAAACCACGGCAACAGGCCCCTCCCCAGAAGATCAGCGAGAACAGCCAGCCAAGACCAAGTTTACTGATCAATGAGAACGGCAGAACTCCAGCGCTAGGGGACTACTGCACATAGAATTCATGGCTTTTTTACCATGATTCTTTAGTCTTTCAAAGTTAATTTTTTTTAACTGTCTTTTTTTCTTTTCTTTTATTTTTTTGAATTTTTCTTTTTCTCTTTTTCAACCAACATCTTATCAATCCCTTTTTTTAAAAAACATTTTTATTTTTCATTTTGAGAGTCATATTCTATCCCTTCATAGTAGTTACCCGTATTTTTGGCATATATATATAAGTTGTTCTCTCTTTAAAATTTTGAGATAGTTTCTTCTAACAGATCAAAATATACCCTAAATCACTAGTATATGGTTTTTTCTACTCCCCTGCCTGATCACATTCTCTCCCTTTTTTTTTTTAAATCCTCTTCTTTCTTTTTTTAAACAACTTTTTATCAATTCCTTTAATAAAATTTTTTATAATTTCCATCTTTACAGTCATATTCCATCCCTTCATCATATCAACCCTTATTTTTGTACATATATAAGTTTTTCTTTCTTTAAAATTTTGGGAGGCACTTTCCTCTAAAAGACCAAAATACACCCCAAATCTAGTGTGTGGCACTGATCTATATATCAGCCTGATCATATTTGATCACATTCTGGTTTTTTTTGTTGTTGTTGTTTTGTTTTGTTTGTTTTTATCTTTATCTTTTTCTTTTTCTTTTTTCTCTCTTTCTGTTTCTTTTTCCACTGCCTCAGGTCTTTTCTAATTTGTTTAGAGTATATTTTCTGGGGATGTTGTTACTCTGCTAGCTTTTTGTTCTCTCAATAATCTATTCTCCTCTGCACAAAATGACAAGACGGAAAAAATCACCTCAACAAAAAGAACAAGAGGTAGTACCGACTGCCAGGGAACTACTCAATACGGACATTAGTACGATGTCAGATCTAGAGTTCAGAATCATCACTTTAAAGATACTAGCTGGGCTTGAAAAAAATATGGAAGTTATTAGAGAAACCCTTTCTGGAGAAGTAAAAGAACTAAAATCTAACCAAGTAGAAATCAAAAAGGCTATTAATGAGGTGCAATAAAAAATGGAGGCTCTAACTGCTAGGATAAATGAGGCAGAAGAGAGAATCAGTAATATAGAAGACCAAATGATGGAAAATAAAGAAGCTGAGAAAAAGAGAGATAAACAACTACTGGATCACGAGGGCAGAATTCGAGAGATAAGTGATACCATAAGATGAAACAACATTAGAATAATTGGGATCCCAGAAGAAGAAGAAAGAGAGAGAGGGGCAGAAGGTATAATGGAGCAAATTATAGCAGAGAACTTCCCTAATTTGGGGAAGGAAACAGGCATCAAAATCCAGGAAGCACAGAGAACCCCTCTCAAAATCAATAAAAATAGGTCAACACCCCGACATCTAATAGTAAAACTTACGAGTCTCATAGACAAAGAGAAAATCCTGAGAGCAGCTCGGGAGAAGAGATATGTAACCTACAATGGTAGAAACATTAGATTGGCAACAGACCTATCCACAGAGACCTGGCAGGCCAGAAAGGACTGGCAGGATATATTCAGAGCACTAAATGAGAAAAATATGCAGCCAAGAATACTATATCCAGCTAGGCTGTCATTGAAAATAGAAGGAGAGATCAAAAGCTTCCAGGACAAACAAAAACTAAAGGAATTTGCAAACACAAAACCAGCCCTACAAGAAATCTTGAAAGGGGTCCTCTAAGCAAAGAGAGACCCTAAAAGCAACATAGACCAGAAAGGAACACAGACAATATATGGTAACAGTCACCTTACAGGCAATACAATGGCACTAAATTCCTATCTTTCAATAGTTACCCTGAATGTAAATGGGCTAAATGCCCCAATCAAAAGACACAGGCTATCAGACTGGATTAAAAAATAAGACCCATCGATATGCTGTCTGCAAGAGACTCATTTTAGAACCAAAGACACCCCCAGATTGAAAATGAAGGGGTGGAAAACCATTTGCCATGCTAATGGACACCAAAAGAAAGCTGGGGTGGCAATCCTTATATCAGACAAATTAGATTTTAAACCAAAGACTGTAATAAGAGATGAGGAAGGACATTATATCCTACTTAAAGGGTCTATCCAACAAGAAGATCTAAGAATTGTAAATATCTATGCCCCTAACATGGGAGCAGCCAATTATATAAGGCAATTAATAACAAAAGCAAAGAAACACATCGACAACAATACAATAATAGTGGGGGACTTTAACACCCCCCTCACTGAAATGGACAGATCGTCTAAGCAAAAGATCAACAAGGAAATAAAGACTTTAAATGACACACTGGACCAAATGGACTTCACAGACATATTCAGAACATTCCATCCCAAAGCAATGGAATACACATTCTTCTCTAGTCCCCATGGAACATTCTCCAGAATCGATCACATCCTAGGTCATAAATCAGGTCTCAACCAGTACCAAAAGATTGGGATCATTCCCTATTTTCAGACCACAATGCTTTGAAACTAGAACTCAATCACAAGAGGAAAGTCGGAAAGAACTCAAATACATGGAGGCTAAAGAGCATCCTACTGAAGAATGAATGGGTCAACCAGGAAATTAAAGAAGAATTAAAAAAATACATGGAAACCAATGAAAATGAAAACACAACTATTCAAAATCTTTGGGATGCAGCAAAGGCAGTCCTAAAAGGAAAGTATATAGCAATACAAGCCTTTCTCAAGAAACAAGAAAGGTCTCAAGTACACAATCTAATCCTACACCTAAAGGAGCTGGAGAAAGAACAGCAAATAAAGCCTAAACCCAGCAGGAGAAGAGAAATAATAAAGATCAGAGCAGAAATCAATGAAATAGAAACTAAAAGAACAGTAGAACAGATCAACGAAACTAGGAGCTGGTTCTTTGAAAGAATTAACAAGATTGATAAACCCCTGGCCAGACTTATCAAGAAGAAAAGAGAAATGACCCAAATCAACAAAATCATGAATGAAAGAGGAGAGATCACAACCAACACCAAAGAAATACAAACAATTATAAGAACATATTATGAACAACTCTATGCCAGCAAATTAGATAACCTGGAAGAAATGGATGCATTCCTAGAGATGTATCAACTACCAAAACTGAACCAGGATGAAATAGAAAACCTGAACAGACCTATAACCACTAAGGAAATTGAAGCAGTCATCAAAAATCTCCCAAAAAACAAAAGCCCAGGGCCAGATGGCTTCCCAGGGGAATTCTACCAAACATTTCAAGAAGAATTAATACCTATTCTTCTGAAACTGTTCCAAAAAAATAGAAATGGAAGGAAAACTTCCAAACTCATTTTATTAGGCCAGCATTACCTTGATCCCAAAACCAGACAAAGACCCCATCAAAAAGGAGAATTACAGACCAATATCCCTGATGAACATGGATGCAAAAATTCTCACCAAAATACTAGCCAATAGGATCCAACAGTCCATTAAAAGGATTATTCACCACGACCAAGTGGGATTTATCCCTGGGCTGCAAGGTTGGTTCAACATCCGCAAATCAATCAATGTGATACAATACATTAACAAAAGAAAGAACAAGAATCATATGATCCTCTCAACAGATGCAGAAAAAGCTTTTGACAAAGTACAGCATCCTTTCTTGATCAAAACTCTTCAGAGTATAGGCATAGAGGGTACATACCTCAATATCATAAAAGCCATCTATGAAAAACCTACAGCGAATATCATTCTCAATGGGGAAAAACTGAGAGCTTTCCCCCTAAGGTCAGGAACACGGCAGGGATGTCCACTATCACCACTGCTATTCAACATAGTATTGGAAGTCCTAGCCACAGCAATGAGACAACAAGAAGAAATAAAAGGCATCCAAATCGGCAAAGAAGAAGTCAAACTCTCACTCTTTGCAGATGATATGATACTTTATGTGGAAAACCCCAAAGACTCCACCCCAAAACTGCTAGAACTCATACAGGAATTCAGTAAAGTGGCAGGATATAAAATCAATGCACACAAATCAGTGGCATTCCTATACACCAACAACAAGACAGAAGAAAGAGAAATGAAGGAGTCGATCCCATTTACAATTGCACCCAAAACCATAAGATACCTAGGAATAAATCTAACTAAAGAGACAAAGGATCTGTACTCAGAAAACTATAAAATACTCATGAAAGAAATTGAGGAAGACACAAAGAAATGGAAAAACATTCCATGCTCATGGATTGGAAGAACAAATATTGTGAAGATGTCAATGCTACCTAGAGCAATCTACACATTCAATGCAATCCCCATCAAAATACCATCCACTTTTTTCAAAGAAATGGAACAAATAATCCTAAAATTTGTATGGAACCAGAAAAGACCCCAAATAGCCAGAGGAATGTTGAAAAAGAAAAGCAAAGCTGGCGGCATCACAATTCCGGACTTCCAGCTCTATTACAAAGCTGTCATCATCAAGACAGCATGGTACTGGCACAAAAACAGACACATAGATCAATGGAACAGAATAGAGAGCCCAGAAATGGACCCTCAACTCTATGGTCAACTAATCTTTGACAAAGCAGGAAAGAATGTCCAATGGAAAAAAGACAGTCTCCTCAACAAATGGTGTTGGGAAAATTGGACAGCCACATGCAGAAGAATGAAACTGGACCATTTCCTTACACCGCACACAAAAATAGGCTCCAAATGGTTGAAAGACCTCAATGTGAGACAGGAGTCCATCAAAATCCTAAAGGAGAACACAGGCAGCAACCTCTTTGACCTCAGCCACAGCAACTTCTTCCTAGAAACATCGCCAAAGGCAAGGGAAGCAAGAGCAAAAATGAACTATTGGGACTTCATCAAGATAAAAAGCTTTTGCAAAGCAAAGGAAACAGTCAATAAAACCAAAAGGCAACCGACAGAATGGGAGAAGATATTTGCAAATGACATATCAGATAAAGGGCTAGTATCCAAAATCTATAAAGAACTTATCAAACTCAACACCCAAAGAACAAAGAATCCAATCAAGAAATGGGCAGAAGACATGAACAGACATTTTTCCAAAGAAGACATCCAAATGGCCAACAGACACATGAAAAAGTGCTCAATATCGCTCGGCATCAGGGAAATCCAAATCAAAACCTCAATGAGATACCACCTCACACCAGTCAGAATGGCTAAAATTAACAAGTCAGGAAACGACAGATGTTGGCGGGGATGTGGAGAAAGGGGAACCCTCCTACACTGTTGGTGGGAATGCAAGCTGGTGCAGCCACTCTGGAAAACAGTATGGAGGTTCCTCAAAAAGTTGAAAATAGAGCTACCATATGATCCAGCAATTGCACTACTGGGTATTTACCCCAAAGATACAAAATTAGGGATCCGAAAGGGTATGTGCACCCCGATGTTTATAGTAGCAATGTCCACAATAGCCAAACTGTGGAAAGAGCCAAGATGTCCATCAACAGATGAATAGATAAAGAAGATGTGGTATATATATACAATGCAATATTATGCAGCCATCAAAAGGAATGAGATCTTGCCATTTGCAACGACGTGGATGGAACTGGAGGGTATTACGTTGAGTGAAATAAGTCAAACAGAGAAAGACATGTATCATATGATCTCACTGATACGAGGAATTCTTAATCACAGGAAACAAACTGAGGGTTGCTGGAGTGGGGGGTGGGGTGGGAGGGATGGGGTGACTGGGTGATAGACAGTGGGGAGGGTATGTGCTCTGGTAAGCGCTGTGAATTGTGCAAGACTGTTGAATCTCAGATCTGTACCTCTGAAACAAATAATGCAATATATGTTAGGAAAAAAAAAAGAAGAAGAAGAAGAAGAAGGTAGCAGGAGGGGAAGAATGAAGTGGGGGAAATCGGAGGGGTAGATGAACCATGAGAGATGATGGACTCTGAAAAACAAACTGAGGGTTCTAGAGGGGAGGGGGGTGGGAGGATGGGTTAGCTTGGTGATGGGTATTGAGGAGGGCACATTCTGCATGGAGCACTGGGTGTTATGCACAAACAATGAATAATGGAACACTACATCTAAAACTAATGATGTAATGTAGGGGATTAACATAAGAATAAAAAACAAAAGACTAGTAACTTCAAGGTATACAACATGATGATTTGATACATGCTTATATTGCAAAATGATTACACAATAAGGTTAGTTAAAAATTTCATAAATTCACTTAATTACATTTGTGTGTGTGTGTGTGTGTGTGTGGTGAGAACATTTAAGATCTACTCTCTTAGCAACTTTCAACTATATAATACAGTTAACTACAGGTACCACGCTGAATATTAGATCCCAAGAACTTAATTCATTTTATAACTGGAAGTTTGTGCCCTTTGAACAAAATCACTTCCCCATTTCCTTCACTTGCCAACCCCTGGCAACAACCACCATTCTATTCTCTGTTTCTATGACTTGAAGCTTCCCCCCACCCAAGTTTTTATTTAAATTCCAATTAGTTAACGTACAGTATAATATTAGTGTCAGGTATAGAATTGAGTGATTCAGCATTTATATACAATACCTGGTGCTCATCACAATTTTTTTTAAAAAAATTCCACATATAAGTGTGATCATACATAAGTCTGGCTGACTTATTTCACTTAGCCATAATGCTCTCAAGGTCCATCCATGTTGTCACAAATGGTAGGATTTCCTTCTTTTTCTATGGCTGAATTTTATTTATCTATATTTTCTTTATCCATTCATTCATCCACTGATGGACACTTAGGTTGTTTCTACATCTTGGCTATTGTGAATAATATTACAATGAGAATAGGAGTGCAGATATCTCTTTGAGACAGTGATTTTTTTTTCCTTCATATATATATACCCAGAAGTGAAACCATATGGTAGGTCTATTCTTAATTTTTTGAGGGACCTCCATACTCTTCTCTATAAGGGCTGTATCAGTTTACATTCCCACTAATAGTGCATAAGTTTCCTTCTTTCCACATCTTTACCAGTACTTGTATCTCTTCTCTCTTTGATAACAGCCATTCTTACAGGTGTGAGGTGATAACACATTACGGTTTTGATTTGCGTTTTCCCGATGATTAGTGATGCTGAGCATCTTTTTATGTACCTGTTGGCCACCCGTAAGTCTTCTTTGGGAAAATGTCTATTTGGGTCCTCTGGCCCATTTTTAATCAGATTATTTGTTTTTTGGCTATTGAGTTGTAAGAGTTCCTTGTGTTTTGAATATTAACTCCTTGTCCGTTAAATGGTTATGTATAGCTTTTAAATTCATGATGAATTTAAGTAGTAATGTCCTCAGATCAGTTGGGTTTTGCCCAAATGTGCTGAGGGAAAAAGAAAACTTTTGGATTGCAGAGCTTTTTGCCTTTTAGAATTGTAATTATAAACCTGTACTAATACTACCCATAAAAACACAATATAATACATGTATAATGATAAATTATATTCTTTTGTTCATTCATTTGCTTTACTATGAATGACACACAACCTTGTTCTCAGTCACAGTGCTCAATGACTGAAATCTGTAGAGAATGTTACATATTTGACTCTCACTAAATATGGGTAGTGAAATTTAGTAGCCACTAGAAGAAAGTCTTATTGCTCAATTGTTTCTGGGTTTGTATATATTTCCTAGAAGGAGATCAGCAGAGAATTCAGATATTGGGTCAACTGAAGATGCTCTATCAGATGGCATTTGGTGTATTCATTGAATGTCTTTAACTACTGTCTCCAGTATCATCCCTTATATTGCTTCTGGATGTATCCCATATTCCCTTTTGCCAATGATTACAGCTTATTAATTATAGACATCTTTTATACATATTTAATTCATCCTTTGATATTTTCCTCCTTTCATCTTCAACTGTTGTGGTTTTCTTTTTATGATCTCCTACCAGCTATTATCAGTAGATGCTCATTCTGGTTGATAATCCATCTAACTCTTTCTGATATGCAGGTATGGATTCAATTTTTCTATCCAGATAGCCAACCCATTATCTGAACAACATGTATTAAATAGTCCATCTTTTCCCACTGATATGTGATGTGATCCATATCATTTTCAATATTTCTTATCAAGTCTATTGCTAGAGTTTATAATCTTGTTTGTTCTGTCAATTCATATACCAATACCACCTTTTCCAACTAGGGTTCTGTGAGAGAATTAAGTTCTAAAAAAGTGATATGTAACTATTTTCTTAATTATCCCACAGGTAGTACTTTTCTGATTCTCCCAAAGACGGTACATAGCTAGCACTATTTTACATTCCATAGAAAGGAAGTTAATTCATTATATACATAGGCTGAATAATGGCTACCCAAAGAAACCATGTCTTAATGCCTGGAACCAGTAAACATTACTTTACAAGGAAAAAGGGTATTTTCAGATGTGATTAAAGGATTTTGAAATGAGCAGATGATCTTGAATTATCCAGATGGGCCCTAAATGCAATCATAAAGGTCCTTATAAGAGAAAAGCAGATGTATACAGAAGACCAGGAAGCAATCTGGCCATAGAGCCTGATATTGAAGTGATGTGGCCATAACTCAAAGCATGCTGGTCGCCACTAGAAGCTGGAAGAGGCAAGAAAAGGATTGCTCACCTAGAAACTTTAGAGAAAGAAGGCCCTGTCAACATCTTGATTTTGGCCCAGTGACACATATTTCAGATTTCTGGTATCTAGAAAAGTGAGAAAATCATTATCTGTTGCATTAAGCCACAAAGTTTATGGTAATTTGTCATAGCAGCCATAAGAAATTAATACACAATGTACCTAAGCTTATTGTAAATACCCAAACAATATGCCGAGGCACAATATGGCACTAAGGCTTAAAGTTATTTTGGTATACAGGAAAGTTACTCATATGGATACATTATTAATCTTGTACCACAATGTATCTTATTATTTAAAGTAGTTACTCAGTTGATTTTATTTCAGGTGATAATTCCAGGTATATAATCATATCATCTGCATGCAGGGGTTTAACTTCACCTTATTGATTTTTAAAAAACTTCTAATATCTTTCCCATGGCTGGTTCCCTTCACCACAATGTTAAGTGATAGTCAGGGCAGTGGGCATCTTTACAATATTCCTGACTTGTACAAATGCATTTGCAGTGTTTCCGCTTTCCTCCTTTTCCTCCGACACCTGCTCAACCTGTCATGAACTGTGAGGAGAATGAGTAAACTTCTCACGTCTAGTGTGTTTTTGACTATTTTCTTGTACCTGCACTGTTTTTGTTTTATAATTGTTGGTGTCATGTTATTTGGTTTTAGATATTCATAAATGATAAATCATCATTGAATTACACTCTTTACATCAAAAAATAACTTCATTCATCTCATGGGATGTTAATGTGGACAGATTCCTCTGGTCTGAAATAAGTATTTTGTTTGCTTTTATTTGGCTTAATTTTTATCTTTAGTTTTCAACATTCCTAAAATTCTTTTATTTACTTGTGTTTCTTGCATATATCAGAGAGTAGAATTTTGCTCTGTGCTTTAGCTGGAAATCTACTTTTTAAAAAACTAACATGAATTAAGTCCATTTATATTAATTTTTCTCTTGTCTGATTCCCTTCAGTATAATGTTAAATGATTATTGTGACAAGGGGCATCTGGTAAATAGAAATGATCTTCATTCTATTATTATTTCAACTTGTTTTCTGGATTTCAAAAAAAGAATATATTTTATCATTGTTGTTTATCTCATTTTTCTCCATGTTTAGTTCCTCTCTCTGTTCCAGTAGTTACAACTTTATGCAACTTTTTATAACTTTGTTTTTCATTTTCTTATTCAAGATCTATTTGTTTACTCCCATAAGCAATTATGATATTAACATATTTTCCACTGCTGTGTCCTGCTTTTTCACTCATTCATAATATTTCAGTTAATATTTTTCAGTGTTTTTCTTTGTACTGTTCAACTCTGCTCATACTTTTATTATTTGCAGCTTTAACTGACCTAGCATTTCCACCAACAGTGAAGAGGGTTCCCCATTCTCTGCATCCTCACCAACATGTTCATTAACATACTTTCTATGATGCTTAGTTTCCCTTGTGGTCTTTCCAATTTTATCTTTGAAATAAGTACTTCTTTCATAAGTTTGGCCAACTCATAATTCATCTCTTACTATCTTTACAACATTTTCCCAGATTTCTGCTTTCTAGACCACGAGTTTCACTCTGAGGTAATTGCTTTATTCATTTTCTCTCTTCTCTCTCTGCCTCTTTGTCCATCCATCCATCTATCCCTCCCACCCTTCCTCCCCACTTTCCTCTTTCCTTTCCTTTTTTCATGGAGAAGCCCATACAATAGATTTTCATCAATATTAAGATTCAGATATAATCCTGAAACCCCAAAATAGGCAAAAGTAGCTGAGACTAGCAGAAACCACATAGAGTAGGTGAGGAGAAACAGTCTTGGAGAAATGTAGTGGTAAAGGACCCTTGTAATGTTAGGACTATAAAGGACCCCCCCAAAAATGAGAGCCAAAATATGCCCTAAAGGTATGTAACATACGTAAGTTGTCTTGTTTGCAATCAGGGTATGGAACAGAAGTGAGCTGAGTTGTCAGCAGAATCCACTAGACTCAGGTTTAAAGAAGCAGAGAGGGTAGGAGCTACACAAAGAATACACAGACAAGCCTACTCCTTTGTGAAGACAAGCAAACATGAACCCTCCTACCAACACACACACCCCTCTTAAAAATGCTTAGCCAGCTAAAACCATTATAATCAGCCAAATTCATTTAAAAAAGAACTACTACAGCACTGTTAATACTCTAAGAAAAGAAGATGAAAAGAATAGCAAAACATAGTAACAGGCAGCAATCACTAGAAAATGGTACTAAAGTGCAAGACAGAGGTTGGACAATTGAATATTTTCATATGTGTATTAACCATTTGCAATTCTTCTTTGATAAACTGCATGTTCATGTATTTTATACAAACAGGGTTCTTTTTCTATATTGAATTGTTAGCACTCTTCCCATATTAAGAAAATCAGCATCTTCCTTATTATACTTATCAAATATTAATTCTTAGGTTTTCAAGTAACTTGTAATTTAATTTTTGGATTTTTTCTAATTACTTAGAAATTTTTATAGTAAAAAAAATCAGCCTATTATTTTATGGCTTTTTAAGAGTTGCTTTTTAAGTAAAACCCTAAAGTTATCACTCAATATTTTACAAATATGTCTTAATTTCCACAAATCCCATCAATCCCATACTTAAAACCCACAAATGGCTTCTTGTCATGGTTAAAATAAAACCTAAATTTAGTATTCCTTAACATGACCTCTAAGGTCCTTACATGTTTGGCCCCTTCAATCTCTTCATTCTCATTTCAAACCACTCTTTCTCTCACTTTCTCCATACCAGCACATGGGATTTCTTGCATGCCTCAGACATGTTAGTTCTTGCTGACCAACCAGCCTTTCCATTTGCTGTTCCATTCAGTTACTCTGGCGACTCTTCCCCCATTCATGGCTACTACTTCCATCATCTGGGTGGTTTCTGCTTCAGTATCATTTCCTTAGAGTCTTTCCTGACTACCATATCTAAATTAAAATAGCACTCCTAACTCTTCATCATCTACTATCTATTTACCATATTTTATTTTTCTTTCTAAAACATGTCACTTTCTGAAACTACAGTATTTAACTAATTACTGGCTTATTGTCTATCTCCCAAAATAGGTAGTGAGCTCCATGAGGGCAGGGACTTTGTCTTCTTCATTGTATATATGAGCTTCTACAATAATCCCCAGTAAATAGTTGGTGCACAAATATATTTTTTAAATGAATGAATGAATAAATAAATGATGTTTCCAATGCTTAATCTTAAAAAAATATTTTAAAGCAGCTTTAAAAAATTGCCTCTATTAGTTTAAAAAAGGCATATGAAGACAAACTGTTTAGATCAAAAGCACTTCTTTAGAAGTTCTTGTTTTTAAATTTTGCCTTTATGATGTTCTGTGTTTTTAAAACCCATCAGTACATGTATAACATATAATTCCTTCTGTGGTGAGACCAGATCATATGTGTATTTGAAAACAATTTAACTTTGACTTACATTTGCTTTACATGTTACATTTTTATAAAAACTGAGATTTTTTACCTATAACCTATTTGAGAAAGTAAGTGTAGTAAATTGCAAAATCCTTGCCTTAGTGTCATTTAGCTTCTAGTGTGGGCACACAATAAATATTACATTACATAATGCATTAGAAAATTTAAGCTTATAAAAAAAGAAAAACAAGGTAAGATGAAAAAGGGTTGCAGTTTAAAGTAGAATGGTCTTACAAGAAAAAAACCAGAAAATTCACAAATATGTGGAGATTAAACAACATGCTACTAAACAACCAATGAATCAAAGAAGAAATCAAAGGAGAAATTAAAAAGTACCTTGAGACAAATGAAACTGGAAATACAACATATCAAAACTTATGAGAGGGGCGCCTGGGTGGCTCAGTCGTTAAGCGTCTGCCTTCGGCTCAGGTCATGATCCCAGGGTCCTGGGATTGAGCCCCGCATCGGGCTCCCTGCTCAGTGTGAAGCCTGCTTCTCCCTCTCCCACTCCCCCTGCTTGTGTTCCCTCTCTCGCTGTGTCTCTCTCTGTCAAATGAATAAAATCTTTAAAAAAAAAAAAAACTTATGAGATATAACAAAAACAGTTCTAAGAGGGAAGTTCATAGCAATAAAGCCCTGCATCAAGAAACAAGAAAAATTTCAAAGAAAGAGCCTAGCTTTACACCTCAAGGAAATAGAAAAAGAGTAACAAAGCCCAGTTTAGTGGAAAAAAGGAAATATCAAAAATCAGAGCAGATACAAATGAAATAGAGACTAAAAATAGAATAGAGAAGAGAAATTGAACTAAGACCTGGTTCTTTGAAAAGATAAAATTGGCAAGATAGATGGTCGTTAGACAGACTCACCAAACAAAGAGAAGACTCGAATAAATAAAATCAGAAATGAAAGGGGGCACATTACAACTGATACCACAGAAATGCAAAGAATCATAACTATGAAGAATTATATACCTATAAATTTGACAAAGTGGAAGAAATGCATAAATTCTTAGAACTATACAACCTACCAAGAGTGAATCATGAAGAAATACAAAATCTGAACAGGCTGATTCCTAGCAGAGAGAATGAGTCAGTAATCAAAACCTACCAACAAACAAAATTCCAGGGTCAGATGGCTTCACTGCAAACATTTAAAGACGAATTAATACCACCAGTCCTTCTTAAACTCTTCCAAAAATTAGAGGAAGGAATGTTTCCCAACTCATTGTACGAGGTCAGCATTACCCTAATACCAAAACCAGACAAGGATGCCACAAGAAAATTATAGGCCAATATCTCTGATGAACATAGATGCAAAATCCTCAACAAAATAGCAAACCAAATTCAACAATACATTAAGAAGATCACACATAATGATCAAGTGGGATTTACTCCAAGGACACAAGAATGTTTCTACATCTACAAATCAATCAATGTGATACACCACACTAACAAGATAGAAGATAACATCATATTATCATCTCAACAGAATCAGAAAAAGTATTTGACAAAATTCAACATCTTTTCATGAGAAAAACTCTTTACAAACTGGGTGTAGAGGGAATGCACCTCAACATAATAAAGGCCGTATATGACAAGCCTAAAGCTAATGACATACTCTATTGTAAAAAGCTGAGTACTTTCCTTTACAATCAGGAACAAGACAGGGGTGCCAACTCTCATCACTTTTATTCAACATGGTATGTAAATGGGGTCCCCGTGTGAGCAATTAACCAAGAAAAAGAAATAAAGGCATCCAAATTGAAAAGGAAAGGTAAAATTGTTATTATTTGCAGATGACATATTATATATAAATACCCCTGTAGAATGTACCAAAAGACTGTTAGAACTAATTAAGTAAAGTTGCAGGATATAAAAGCAATACGCGGAAGTCTACTCTATTTCTATACATAAATAAGAAACTATCAGAATGAGAAATTAAGAAAACAATCCCATTTGCAATTGCATCAAAAAGAATAAAAATACCTAGGAATAAATTTAACCAAGGAGGTGTAAGACCTGTACACAGAAAACTACAGGACATTAGTGAAAGAAACTGGAGAAGATACAAATAAATGGAAAGATATTCTGTGCTCGTAGATTGGAAGAATTAATATGGTTAAAATGGCCATACTACTAAAAGCCATTTATAGATTCAATGCAATCCCACAAAAATAGAAAAACAATCCTAAAATTTATATGAAACCACAAAAGACCCTGAATAGCCAAAGAGATCTTGAGAAAGAACAAAGTCGGTGGCACCCTGCTCCCAAATTTCAAACTACATTACAAAGCTGTAGTAACCATAACAGCATGGTACTGGCATAAAAACATACACATAGATCAATGGACCAGAATAGGGATCCCAAAAATAAACCCACACATATATGGTCAATTAATTTATGACAAAGGGCCCAAGAATATATGATGAGGAAAGGACAATATCTTCAATAAATGGTGTTAGGAAAACTGGGCAGCCACATGCAAAAGAATGAAACTGGACCACTATCTTACACCATCTACAAAGATTAACTTAAAATGGATTAGACTTGAGTATAAGACCTGAAACCATAGAACTCTAAAAAAAAAATAGGTGGTAAGCTCCTTGATATTGGTCTCAGTGATGATTTTTTGGATTTGACAACAAAAGCAAAGGCAACAAAAGAAAAAAATAAATAAGTGGGACTACATCAAACTAAAAAGCTCTGCTCTGCCAAAATATCAAAATGAAAAGCAAACTACTGAATGAGAGAAAATATTTGCAAATCATATATTTAAGAAGTGGTTAATATCCAAAATGTACAAAGAACTTGTAAACTCAAAAGCAAAGCAAACAAACAAAAAATATGATTAAAAGGGGGCAGAGGATCTGAATAGATATTTTTCCAAAGAAGACATACAGATGGCCAACAGGTACATGAAAAGATACTCAACATCATTCATCATCAGGTAAGTCAAAACCACAATGAGATATCACCTCATACCTGTCAGAGTGGCTATTCTCAAAAAAGACAAGTAACACGTGTTGGTGATTATGTGGAGAAAATACATGCACTGTTGGTAAGAATGTAAATTGGTGCAGCCACTATGGAAAACAATATGGAGGTTCCTCAAAAAAATTAAAAATAGAACTATTACATTATCCAGCAATTCCACTTCTGGGTAATTTTCCAAAGAAAATAAAAAACCCATTAATTTGAAAATATATCTGCACCCCCATGTTAACTGCAGCATTATTTACAACAGATAAGACATGGAAACAACTAAGCATCCACCAATGGATGAATGAATGAAGAAAATGTCTGTATTCCACTTGTATGTGGAATCTAAGAAATGAACGAACAAATGAATGAAAGAAAGAAAACAAAAACCAGACTCTTAAATATAGAGAAAAAAACTGATGGTTGCTAGAGGAGAGGTGGGTGGGTGAGGGATGGGTGAAATAGATAAAGAGGATTAAGAAGTACAAAGTTTCAGTTATAAAATAAATAAGTCATAGAAATAAAAGTTACACCATAGAGAATATAGGCAATAATACAGTAATAATGTTGTTTGGTGATAGATGGTGACTGTACTTGTTGTGATGAGCACTGAGTAATGTATAGAATTGTTGACTCAATATGTTGTATACACGAAACTAATATAACATTGTATGTTAATTATACTTCAATAAAAAAGAACATGTTTAAAAGAAGAAAATGCATATATAATGGAATATTACAGAACCATAAAGAGGAAATGAGAAATGTGGTGTATATATAATGGAGTACTATTATTCAGCCATAAATAATAAAATCTTGCCATCTGAGACAACATGGATGGACACTGAGGGCATTATGCTAAATGAAATAAGTTGGACACAGAAAGACAAATACCAAATACCATATGATCTCACATGTATATGGAATCAAACAACAAAAAACTCCCAAAATGATGAGCTCATAGATACAGACAACAGATTGATGGTTGCCAGAGGTGGGGGTGGGAGTGGGCAAAATGGGTGACAGGGTCAAAAGGAACAAATTTCTAATTACAAGATAAATAAGTCATGGCACTGTAATATACAGCACAGTTACTATAGTTAATACCGTACTCCATTTTCAAAAGTTGCTAAAAGAATAGATCTGAAAAAAAAAAAAGAAACAGAATGGTGAGATAAGTCTTGTTGAGGAAGTGAAATTTAAGCAAATGTTTTAAGAAGATGAGGGGACTTAACAACGTAGTCAAAAGAATGCATTTCAGGCTCAGAAAACAATTCTAGAAGAGCAGTTTCAAATTTTTAAGGAATGTTAGCATGAGATAAACATACAATTTCTCAAGATGATTATTTTAGAGGACTTAACATTCATTTGCATGGTATGATATATTTGTTTAAAAGTCAAATCACTTTATTCATATTTTAAATTATAGTATACTATATATGATATCTTTGTAGAGTTGACACTCATAGGAAATACAGAGAACTGTGTCAGTAAAGAAATTCACAGACTCTATATTGATAACAAATGTTTTCCCCTTTAACACATTAGTGTATTTATTATTTGTTGTTTTTCTTTCAAATGCCACAGTTGAAAGTATGAATTAATACTGAAATGTTAAAATGTATTAATATTAAAATCACCATCAAAAGCCTGCCACACTATTTGCCTTTCTAATGGTTAGTTTTTTGCATCAGTTTGGATAAGCTAGAGTAGTTATTCAGTTAAACACTAATCTAGGTATTGCTGTGGAGATATTTTACATATTTTTTATAGATGTTAACATCTTCAATCCACATAATCTATGAAAACGTAGAATCAATACAAGTTCTCTGTATGAGAAAATCTAAGCTTATTAAGCATTCTTTGAGTGTTTAGAATAATATATTAAAAAACTAAGTCAAGTGCTTTATGTGAAGTATTTTATTTACTCCTTACAAGAACATGAGATAGGTATTATTCATATTCCCATTTTATGGATGAGGAAGCCAAAGCACAGACACTGAGAAACAAAACTAGGTATTCAGAAGTAGAGTTGTCATGAGACCATGAGAACCCAGGCAACTGTAGTGCTAAACAAAACAAAAAAGCATCTAAAAAGAGTTCAGTCTTGTTCGATCTTGGTACAAGTTAAAGAAATTCAAACTATAACAACTCTGCAGTACACCTTTACACTTTTAGCAGTTAAAAAGGATAATGTTAAAAACTATCAAGGCTTGGGAAAAAATAATGCAATCTATATTGATTATGGTAATGTAAAATATTTTAACTTTTTTAGAAGTTAGTGTAGCCAGTCATTAAAAATTTCAGATGCTATGGCATGATAATTCTACTACAAAGAATAAAGTCTCTGCAAATAAAAAGCAGGAAAAATATTTTTTTCCTGAATCACATGTTAACAGCAAAATGCTGTAAATAACCTAAATGTTCAAGCAAAGATAAATGAAGAAGCATGATGGTTTATCAATAGAATACATAGCCATTAAAATGATGACTATGGAAAAGCATTCTCCAATAATATATGAGATGCTTTATACAAAGTACTCTATGATCTTCTTGGAGAGCATCATACATATTAGCACATGAAGGCTTTCCTATAGAAAAGAAACTTCCTTTGATGTTCAATTAAGTATTTTCCAAACTTATCTGAAAACAGAATCCTTTGTGTACCAGTTACTTATTGTTGCAGAATAAACAATGCATATTGTTTACAAGTTTAGGCAGAGTTCAGCAATAATAGCTTGTTTCTGCTCAACTCAGTGCCAACTGGGGCAGCTTGAAGACCTGGGAGTGGAATCATCTGAAATTTGCTTAATCACATGCCCAATATGACCTCTCATGTGACCTGCACTTCCTCACAATATGGGGGCTGGGGTCCAAAGGGTTAGCACCCCAAGAGAAAAAGTCAGGCAGAGCTGTACTATCCATAATGACTAAGCTTCTGCAGCTACCTAGTGTCACTTCCACTACATCTACTCATCAAGGCAGCCAAATTTCAGGGGAAAAGGAAATATTTCACCTCTTAAGGAAAGAGTAGAAAGGTTCTGGAAAAACATGTGGGATAAGAAATATTTCTGTTGTCAGTTTTGGCAAATACAATTTGCCACATATTTTTCAAGTAATAACTACTAATTTCCCAAGTTTGGTAAATGTTGATGGATGTACAACAAAGAAGCTATATAATGTTTATATCACATACATGTTATATATCTCTATATTGGTATATATAGATATATATTCATATACATACTCATACATATATTCATACACACACACACACACACACACACAATTTGGCCTAGAGAAAAAGTCCCCATGTTTGACACAGTAAGATAGTCCCAATCATTGTGAATGAATTAAGCAATTTCCATTCAAATTTATATGAAATAACAATAGGAATTAGTTTTCCCATCGACCAGCTCAGTTTTCCCATTGACCACTTGGGTTATTGTATTGCGTACCTTCTTGTGTTTCACAAGAGACAAGTTTTCAAGATACTAAGTCTTACATTAGTGATGAAAAAAAATCTTAAGTTATCTACACAAATGGACATGTATCTATTTTGGCAAACACAATTCTAAGTAAGGAAGTTTCTTGAAGGGAATTGATTCTTTTAATAGAAATGTCTTCTGGAATTTTCTTTTTTAACAGAGTTTTTCAGAGTACTTCCCTTCTGTAGTTACAGCCACTAAATAGAAACTATTTTTTAATGGTGGTGCAAAAACATTTTTAAACAGCTACTGTTAATTACCTTTACAAAACATGACAGGTTAAGGCGATATAAATGAAACCAAAGTGGAAAAATCTAATGTCTATGGAAATTTAAAACTTAGTGAGAATGTTGGGAATAAAAAGTACAGCATAGGGAATTGAGTCAATGATACTCTAACAACTCTGATAACAGATATTAACTACACTTATCATGGTGAGCACTTTGTAATGTACCTAATTGTTGAGTCACTATGTTGTATACCTGAAACTAATGATATATGTCAACTATAATTTTTTTTAAAGTAATACAGGAGTAAAAAAAAAAAAAACACACACCAGAATTAAAATTACCTCCTATACATCCTTTCTCAAGAAACCTCTGGAAAATTCACTCCACAAAAATGAGAGAACAAAAGAAAAAAAGGTTTAAGAAACAGGAGTTTCAGGGCGCCTGAGTGGCTCAGTTGTTAAGCGTCTGCCTTTGGCTCAGGTCATGATCCCTGGGTCCTGGGTTCGAGCCCCACATCGGGCTCCCTGCTCTGCGGGATGCCTGCTTCTCCCTCTCCCACTCCCCCTGCTTGTGTTCCTGCTCTCACTGTCTATCTCTGTCAAATAAATAAAAAAAAAAAAAATCTTCAAAAAAAAAAAAAGAAACAGGAGTTTCACATAGAAAAGAGAAAAAGGGAATCTCACAAACAAGGAAGAGATATCCCAGAATGATACCTGTGCCATCAGGGATAGCAGCCAGACCAGAATGCAATGTGACTCAAGTTGAGGGCTTTCACCAAGATTCCCCACAGGCTATTTTAGTGGCTTTTCCTCTTTCTCTCTTTTATTTCTAGATCAGCCTAGCAAGAAGTTTATCAGTTTTATTGGTATTTCCAAAGAACCACCTCTTGCTTTCACTAATCTTTCTATTGTTTGGTATTTCCTAATTTACTGATTTCTTTTTTTTTTTTTTAAGATTTTTATTTATTTATTCATGAGAGACAGAGAGAGAGAGAGGCAGAGGGAGAAGCAGGCTCCCAAGGAGCAGAGAGCCCGACGCAGGACTCGATCCCGGGACTCCAGGATCATGACCTGAGCCGAAGGCAGACGCTTAAACATCTGAGCCACCCAGGCGCCCCCTAATTTACTGATTTCTGATTTTATATTATTTCCTTGTTTCTAGTTACTTTGGGTTTAATTTACTTTGCTTTTTCTTAAAATTATAAATTTCTCTTTAAGCACTTAACTATATTCCACAAATTTTCTATGTGTTTTTATTATCATTCAGTTTAAAGCATTTCCTAACTTCCCTTAGGATGTCTTATTGATTCATAGGTTATTTAGAAGTATGATGCTTAATCTCTAAATATTTGGGAATTTTTCACACTTTTTTGTTATTGGTTTGTAACTTAATCCTGTTTTTTCTTCCCCCGCAGAGAACATATTCTAGATGATTTTAAATCTTCTAAAATTACTGAGACTTGTCCTATGGTCCAGCATATAATCTATCATAATGAATGTTCCATGCAGAGTGCTAAAGAATTCATAGTCTGCTGTTTTTGGATATATGTTCTATAAATATCAATTAGGTCAGGTTGGGTTTTACTGTTGTTCAAAGTCTCTATTTACTTACTGATTTGTCTACTTGTTCTAAGAACTGTTGAAAGAGGACAGTTGAAACATCCAACTATAACTGTGGATCTGTCTATTTCTCCTTTCAATACTTATCAGTTTTTGTTTCATGTATTTTTAAGATGTATTGTTAGGTATACACACATGACGGTATGTCCTCTTGATGTCGTGGTGTCTTTTATCAGTACAAAATTTCCCCTTTATCTATGGTAAAGGTGTCTTTCTTCTTGTCTAGATGTCTATTTTGTCTAATATTAATTTAGCCACTTCAACTTTTGATGATTTTTGTTAGCATGGTTCACTTTACTTTTAATCTACCTGTGTCTTTTATATTTAAAACGTACTTCCTCTATCCAGTATACTAAGGGTTGGCAAATTATGGCCCATGGGAGAGCTAGGTTTTTTGGTAAATAAAGTTTTACTGAAACACAGACACAACCACTTGTTTACATTTTGTCTATGGCTATTTTCTGGGGCTACAACAGCAGAATTGGGTAGTTGTAACAGAAACTGTATGGTCCTCAAACCTAAAATATTTACTATCTATCCTTTGATGAAATGTTTGCCAACCCTTGTGAGTTTGTTTACTAGATTTTTATTAGTCTACCAAAATATACCAGTTCACCGGAGTGTTTAGACAATTTACATTTAATATAATTATTATATAGTTGGATATAAACCTACCATCTTGCTATTTTCTATTTGACCCATCTCTTCTTTCATCTTCTGTTTCTGCCTTCCTCTGAATAAATTCAATTTTATTGTATCCCACTATACTCCTCTATTGACTTATTAGTCATCTCTCTGTATGTGGTTATTCTGGGATTTAGATATGCAACTTTAACTTATCACAGCATAGATTTAAATAACACCATATCACTTCCTAAATAACATAAAAATCTTGTGACATTTTACCTCCAATTCTCCCTCCCATTTTTACCCCATTGTCATACATTTTACCACTACCTACATCAAAAACCTCACAATATTTCATATTTTTTATTACTCTTTTGATTAAACAATTATTTTTTAATTAAAAATATTTTTATTTCAGTATAATTAACAGTGTTACATTCATTTCAGGTGTATAATATAATGATTCAACAATTCTATACATTACTCAGTGCTCATCACAAGAAATGTATTTTTAATTTCCTTTATCTATTTCACCCATCCCTCCACCCAACTCCCCTCAGTCAACCACCTGTTCTCTGTATTTAAGAGTCTTATTTTTTGTTTGTCTCTTTTTTTTCTTTGTTTGTTCATTTGTTTTTCAAATTCCAATATGAGTGAAATCATATAGTATTTGGCTTTCTCTGTCTGACTCATTTCACTCAGCATTATACCCTCTAGGTCCATCCATGTTGTGGCAAATGGCAAGATCTCATTCTTTTTTATGACTGAGTAATATTGCAATATATATTTATGTCACGTCTTCTTTCTCCATTCATTTATGGATGCACATTTAGGTTGCTTCTGTATCCTGGCTATTGTAAATAATGCTGCAATAAATACAGCGGTGCACATATTTTTTTCAAATTCATGTTTCCATTCACATTGGGTAAATACCTGTAGTAGAATTATTAGATCATATGGTATTTCAATTTTTGACTTTGAATTATCTTTTAAAAATTTTTAATGAGAAAAAACCAGTCTTTTATATTGACCTATGTATTTACTATTTCTGTGGCTTTTCATTCTTTTGTGTGAATTGTGTCTCATCTAATACCATTTTTCTTCTGCCTGAAGACTTCATTCAATATTTCTTGTAACAAACGTCTGCTGCCAATAAATTCCCTCAATTACTTTGTTGTTTTATCTGAAAATGCCATTATTTTGGATTATTTGCTGGATATATAATTTTAAGTTCATAGTTTTCTTTTGGTGCTGATCTCTTTCCAGTGTTTTCTGATTTTCATTGTTTCCGTAGAGAAGTCAGTAAATTTTTTATCTCTTGTGTTTTGTATGTAATGTGTCTTTTTTCTGGGCCTTTATGATTTTTCTTTTTATTACTGGCTTTCAGAAATGATGTCTTGGTGTGGTTTTCTTTCCTGTTTGAAATTAGTTGAACTTCTTGATTTCATGAGTTTATGTTTTTCATGAAATGTGGAAAAAGTTTGGTCATTATTTCTCAAATATTTCTTCCTCCTGGAACTCCAATTACACATTTTTTTTTTAGATCACGTGGTATCAGGACACTGAGGTGTCATTCATTTATTTATTTTTTTTAGTTGTCTTACTCCCTGCTTCTGCTTGGAAAATTTCTTTAAAGTCCACTTATATTTTTACCTGCAGTGTCTAATGCATTGCTTAACCCATCCAGTGGATATTTCATTTCATCTGTGGGAATTTCTAGAGCTAAAGAACATATTTTCCATGACTGTCATCACTATTTTAATATTTTTCTTTAAATCTTGAATATGTAAACAATTAGCTGTGTTAAAGTCTTTGCTAATTACATCATCCCTGTCAATTCTTGGTCTGTTTTCCCCTGGATTCGCTACTGTATCTGGCATTACATATGGGGAGAGGCCAGCCCTCAGTCCATGCCATTCTCAGTGAGCTCAGAGGACATATGTGCCATATGTATGAGGATCCATGATCAAGTAGACACAATACCTTCTTCATAAGAATGTTAGAGATAGGAAGTAAAATAGTTTGAAAACATTTTAATACAAATATAAAATTAATGTTAAATATCCACAAATAAAGGCTATCTACGCAAGCCCACAAAGGTCAAATAAGCCTTCTAAATAAATAGTACAAGTCATCGTGATGTCCTCTGTTCTTTACACCTCTAAAAAAAAATGTCTGATTATTCGGATGAATTAGTTTCCTTATTTTGATAAGGCAATGAAAATTATCTAAATTAATTGTTTTTTACTTCTTTCCCTCAATTTCAAACTTTCAGAAAAAAATCAAATGAACAAACAGAGAAGAAAAATGCAAACTAATGCTTGGCACATCCAACCCCCCACATTCCAGTTGATTGCTTCTGCTTTATTAAAATATATGTATTTATTCAGTAATTTGGAGTACAAAAGCGACATATGATTATTATAGCAACTTAGGAAAGCATATAAAAGGAGAGCAAAAATAAATTCACCCATCATTTTATACTAAAAGATAATCTCTGTTACATTTTGGAGCATGTGTATAGACATTCACTTTTTTAAAAAACAAAAATGAGTAGTAAAAAGTTAGTTATCTCAGAATAGTTTATTCTATCAATATATGTTGAACATTTTAGTTGGAAATTTGTTGGCCATTTTAGTTGTTTTCAAACATCATGATAAAATAATTCTTTTTTTTAAAGATGTATTTTCTTATTTTAGAGAAAGAGAGCCAGCAGGAGGAGGGGCAGAGGGAAAGGGAGAGAGAGAGAATCTCAAGCAGACAACCTGCTGAGTGTGGGGCTTGATCCCAGGACCCTGAGACCATGACCTGAGCCGAAACCAAGAGTCAGACGTTTAACCGAATGAGTGACCCAGACACACCAAATAATGCTTGATAATACACTTAGGAAAAATTTTTAGAAATGTGATCCCTGGGTAAATCAGTACACACCTGTAAAGCTTTTGTTAGAGTTTCCTCCAGAGTTGTTTCTTTTGTTAGAGTTTCTTCCAGGAAGATAACACGAAGATGTTGGACTAGAACAACTGCTGAATCTCTCTCTAAGCATCAACTCCAGTAGGAATTATAGACAGAAAAAGCCAAGAATAAGAAAACTTGAAAATTCTTAGGGAAGGCAGGGTGGTATAGAGGACTGTTGTGAACTGGTAAATGTGCTTGGGCCTTGGAACCCAGGGCTCTAGGGCAGGAGGCAGCCTATCGACTGTGGGAGGACAAAACTGGAAGTGAACTGTTAGAGTTCTGTTTTTGATTCTTTTCTATCATTGCCTTGAAACAAAAATTGACTGCCCCCATATCTGCAGGGACTCAGACTACTATTCAAATGCCCGAGCACTGTGAATTGTGTAAGACTGTTGAATCACAGACCTGTACTTCTGAAACAAATAATACATTATATGTTAAAAAAAAAAAAAAAGATAGTAGGAAGGGAAAAATGAAGGGGGGGAAATTGGAGGGGGAGACGAACCATGAGAGACTATGGACTCTGAGAAACAAATCGGGGGTTCTAGAGGGGAGGGGGTGGGGGGATGGGTTAGCTTGGTGATGGGCATTAAAGAGGGCATGTATTGAATGGGGCACTGGGTGTTATATGCAAACAATGAATCATGGAACACTAAATCAAAAACTAATGATGTGTACTTACATACATATTATATATGTGCATATATATGTGTGTGTATAGAGGGTGAATAAAAAAGTAAATGTGGCAAATGTTAAAAAAAAAACAAACTAATGATGTAATGTATGGTCATTAACATAATAAAAAAACTAAAAGGTAACCTATTGAATGGGAGAAGATATCTGCAAATGACACATCTAATGAAGGGTCAGAACCCAAAATATATAAAGAACTGATACAACCTAATACCCCCCCCAAAATAATCAAATAATCCAATTAAAAACAGGTAGAAGACATGAACAGACATTTCCCAAAGAAGACATACAGATGGCCAACACCCACATGAAAAGATATTCAACATCTTTAATCATCAGGGAAGTGCAAATCAAAACTACAACAAGGTATCAACTCATACCTCTCATAATGGCTAAAATAAAAAACAACAAGTGTTGGCAAGGATGTGGAGAAAAAGGAACCCTCTTGCACTCTTGATGGGAATGCAAACTGGTACAGTCACTGTGGAAAACAGTATGCAGGTTCCCCCAAAAATTAAACATAGAATTGCCATGATCCAATAATTCCACTACTGGGTATTTATCTAAAGAATACAAAAACACTATTTTGAAAAGATATGTGCACCCCTCTGTTTATTACAGCATTATTTACAACAGCCAAGATATGGAAACAGCCCATCTCCATCTATAGATGAATGGATAAGGAAGATATGGTATATATACACAATGGAATATTACTCAGCTATAAAAAGAATGAGATCTTGCCATTTGCAAAGACATAGAGAGATCTAGAGGGCATACTGCTAAGTGAAATATATCAGTCAGAGAAAGAAAAGTACCATAGAATTTCACTCATATGTATAATTTAAGAAACAAAACAAAGAAAAAAAGAGACAAACTGAAAAACACTCTTAACTATAGAGAAGAAACTGATGTTTACCAGAGGGGAGGTGGGTGGGGGGATAGGTAAAGTAGGTGAAGGGGATTAAAAGTATACTTATCGTGATGAGCACTGAAAATGTATAGAATTGCTGAATTACTATATTGTACACCTGAAATTAATATAACACTGTATGTTAACTGCACTGGAATTAAAATGATTTTTTTTTAAGGAAAAAGAAAAAATACTACACTTATTTAAACAATGGTGTATAAAGTAATGCTGACAGAGTATCTTGGTAAAGTTTGCTGTCTTTAAAAATAGCTAGCAGCAAAGAAAAAGAAAAATTGACTGCAAGAGTTTTTTGTTTAGATAGTTGCAACATGATGGAATTGGGGAAGGTGAGAGAGACAATTGGATGTCAGAATGTATAAGAATCTCTTTAGGGAAGATATATAAATACTAAGCTGTTATTTTTAAGTAAGAAAAGATTAAAAAGAAGATACACAGGTATGTGAAAAAAACTGAAATAAGATGGTAGAAACACTCAACTGTATCAAAAATTATAACCATTATATGTTTATTGACAGTTTCTTGTTAGTGGGTCTATGAAATTCTTGCTTATAATCTCTACTCTTTTTTATTTTTGTAAGTGGAAATACCTTTAATTTTTCTTTTAATAATACGTGGTTACTATAAAGTTTCAAATGCTGGAGGTGAAGTGAAAATCTTCTAGGGTTAACTACAATTTGATATATACTGTAAAGGACGTTAGACCAGATGATTGCCTATCTTTTACCAATACTTACCTTTCCTGAACTTATATATCTTAGTTATTCTTTTGTCAAAATGTTTACTTTTTACATAACCTTAACACATGTAACCAGAAGTATGGCAACAGTTTTAGAAGATGAAAGAAGTTATTACAGGGCATTCTTAACCAAAGTTTCTGTTTGTGGAATAGTAGAGAACTAATGGAGTACAGAATTAATTTAGGTATGTGGCAGTGGGAATTTAAGTGAAGCAACATCAGAGCCCATTGGTCAGGGTTAAAACACTGAATCCCTGGTTAGTTCAAAAGGCGGGGGGGTGACCATTCCATGGCTCAGTTAGATGTGTACACTGAGACTGTCTAGGTTTTTCCCCAGTCAAAGGAAACTGGGTCTGGGCTATACATGCAGGTGAGGAGACCGTCAGGTGTCATCAGTACCTATGGGAGGAGACTGGAAGAAACAGAGGAAAAAATCTGAATAGATCAAAAACTGCTTAAAGACATCAATAGCATTCAAAAAATCTCGAAAAAATGCTCAGAACTAGATAGTTTAAAATGAGTTTTAACATACATTAAAGAAATAGCAAATTCATATCTTGTAAAGTTTTTTCAGAAAATAGATGAGTAAAAGCTGCCCATCTTATTTTATTAGGCTAGTGTAATCTTAATTGCAAAATAAGACAAGGAAAATGAAGAGAAAACAACTACAGCAGATTACACTTAAACAATGTAGATTCTAAAATCCTAAATAAAATTTTTGCTAACCAAAAAATAACGTGTTAAAAATAATACGCCATGATCAAGTAGGATGTAAATTAGAAATGCAGGGATGGTTTCATATTAGAAATTCTATTCATATAATTCACAGCATTAATACACTATAGGATAAATGTCATGTGACTATTTCAAAGATGCATAAAAAACATTTTATAGGGTTCAATAGCTATTTATACATACCAAGCTAGAAATAGAAGAACTTTCTTAATTTAGTAAAGGTTATATATTAAAAACCTTCAGCAAGCATTATACTTAAGTGAGAAGTGAGATACTAGATGCATCCTCTTTAAGACTGGGCATAAGTTAGGGATGCCCACTGCCATTACTACTTGTTTAACATACTTCCAGAAGAATTGATCAAAGGTATTAGAGAGAAGAAAAAAGTAAAAGTATGAGGATGGGAGAGGTAGAAAGAAAACTTCCATTATTTGGAACTGATATATGATCATCTATCTAGAAAAAAGAACCTATTAAGAATTAGAGAGCTCAGCAATGTTGTTAAAACCAAGATAAAGTTTCAAAAAATCAGTACTATTTCTCTACACAAACAATAGACATCAAGAAAATATTTTAATTAAATATTTAAAATACTGATGTCTACTCAAAGAGCATCATGCACAAAATTAAAAAGTGGACATAATGGAAGCAGATAGTTTTTAATATCTAAAACTAACAGGAAATGAATATCTAGAATATACAACAAACTCTTAAAGAGCATTTATCAAAAGACAAGAACCCATATGAAAAATAAAGAGTACAAACAAGCAATTTCAGAAAAGGGAAGCCAAAAGGCCAATAAAAAGATGAAAATGTATTTAAACTCATTACTGATAAGAGGAATTAAAATTAAAACAATAAGCTATAAAATTATGCACATGAGATGGAAAATATTAGCAAGCTCAATAATGTCAAGGGTTGACAGGAATGAGAGGGTTACTGGCAGAGCAACTGGCAGGACTTTGTCAAGTTAAGCATAAACACGTATCCTATTACCAGCAGTTGTGCTCCTGGATATATATCCCAAAGAAATCCTTGCAAAGTTCCATGAGAAAACAAGTATGAGGCTATTTATCATAGCAGTGTTTGTTGTGACAGAAAATCTGGGTGGCAATCACTGGGAAATACGGGTAGTTAAAACATGGTAGCTACAAACTGTGGAATACTATGCAGCAGTTAGAAGCAATGTAAACATGACAACGTTAAGTAAATGATAAACACATAAGGTTAAGTAAAATAAAATAGGGTACAAAACAAGATACACAGCATAATATCATACATGCATAATAAAATTTTATATACATAAAATGGGGGAGGGGGCAGGGTGGAGATATAATTAACGCAAGCCCAACTGAGAGGCCCATGAAGGGTCATAATACATTCTCTTTTTTTTTAATTTACTTGAAATTTTCTGTTTAAAATATTTAAAAACACATGTATATAAAACAATACGCACATTATGAAAATACATATAAACCAAAGAGAGCGTTTCAGTAGTTATTATAATGACTATCATATTAGAATGGTTCCCTATGGGTCAAGGTCAGGAGTATGGGACTAGAAACAAAAATAAAATGCATAAATAAATAATATCAGTACTTTGCATGGACCAATGATGACAATGTACAATGAACTAAGGAGCATGTTTAGCTCTGTTTTTTATGCAAAAGATCCTTTAAAAAAAAAAAATCCCTTAATGGCTATTTTTTCTTAAATTGGAAGGATCTGGTTTTAGCTTGTGGAGATGAAGGAACTACAAAAATAATTGTCTAATTATTATAATTCAGAAAACAATTGAATAGCTGCTCCAAGTAACCAACTCACCATATGTAACTATAGAAATGAATTAGAAATAAGTAATGTCATTTATATTTTCAAGATAAGTCATTTCTGACAATATTCATCACAAAAAACTAGCAAATCAGTAAGCTGATACCCACAAATTAAGAAGAAAAAATAGACTCTAAAGTACTTGCACTCTAAAAGAATAAAGAAAAATAGAACAAAGGGAAAAAATTTCCGCACCAGAGGCTGTAAACTGTTTTATTTGGTTCACACAGTTGGCAAAAGTAGGTTTTTTCACAGGCAAAATTTTGTGCTGACTTTAAAAAATTAGGACTTTTCAAAATCCATATTTGTTTCTTCCAAAAAAATCTTTAAGTCAGATTTTATAGGTCTCTTATTTCCACCTAGAGAGGATTCTAGAGCTGAACAAAAGCGCCCCATTTACTGGTCACATACTCTCCAAGGTTACATTGTACCTGCCTGACATGCAACATTTTTTTAAAATACCTTTTTTGCATTTTGTACTCCTCATATCTCACTCAAAATTTTACCAAAATATATTCAAAAATTTACTTAGTAATGTAAGCATGTAAGCAGTCATGGGAGGCATGAGCAGAACATGCTAAATGAAAGGATATGATGGATCAAGACAAATCTTTGGGTACTCGAGAAATAGTGAAAAGAGGTTTGGTATTCAGAGGTAATACTGTGAGTATTTGAAACTATGACAGGGTTTTTTGGAGTGGTTAAAGAACAAGTTTCTAATGTAGTTAAGGAACTGATTAATGAATATAATACATTAAGAAGGAAGTGCAATGGATAGTAGTTTTTGTTTAATTATTCTTTCAAATTAAACACTACCGAGTTCTGCTCACAGTTTTAATGGAAGCTACTTCATTTCTTCTCCATTCTTCTTAATTGGTTTATATACTTCCATAATAATATATCAATTTTATCAATTGCCTGTTATAAATGAAATATGATAATTCCTGTCAAGATAGTGTTAGGGCATACAAATTTGTGTCTGAATATGAATGAATGTGGTTTTGAGGTTGCTTAGGTAGGGCCAGTGATAAAGCCAGTTTCGCAACTCAAAGTACAGTCTGGAAATCCTAGTCATTTAAATGAGATTATTCATGATGTTGTATTTATTACTTACCTTGAGTATCTATGTTTTAAAGATCTTGTCTGTAAACCATATAACCTTCAATGTCTACTTGCCACATGTAGAAACTGATTTCCTCAAAAAGCATCTAAAAAAGAAACAAGAAAATATGAATTTGAGGATATATTGTTTCATTTATTTTAAATATAAAAGCAGATGTCAAAATTATTCTTTATGACTTTATTTGGTAAATTTGGATAAGGGGAAGTGTATCTCAGGACATATTTTATATAAATAAACAGTAGTAATAATGAGATTTTTCTATTTAGAAGAATCAGAAATTTCTATGAATACATATTTTGATTCATGTCATAAAATTTTATACTTTCTATAGTATAATTTTATCTGGCTACTTAGCTTCTATAAGCATTGTTAAGAAATATAATTTTAGGTATGCCTGGGTGACTCGGTTGGTTGAGCTTCCTACTCTTGATTTCAGCTCTGGTCGTGATCTCAGGGTTGTGGGATCGAGCTCCGAGTTTGGGATTCTCTCTCTCCATCTCCCTCTGCCTCTCCCCCCAAGCCCCCATTTGTGCTTGCTCTCAATAAATAAATAAATAAATAAATAAATAAATAAATAAAACATTAAAAAAATATATAATTTTAAATACATTGATTCTGATGTCCTACATGAACACAGCCCTACCCTAGAAAATATTTCCTTATTCAAAATAGATTACAAAAATATATTCTTGATTACATCTGAGTTGCTTATAAATGCCAGTATCATAGAGGTCAACTAGTTATTGTCCTCATAAAAAAAGGTCAATATCACTTAAATTACCCAGTCAGTACTTTCCACCAACCTAGGGAAGCTTTGCAGAAGTCTTTTAAGAGAAATTGCCACTAAGAGAGAATTAGGATTATCCAGAGAAAATGTTATTTGCTGAAAGATTTTGATTCTGACTCTCCTTGATTTTTTAAAGAAGCCTAAGACAAGCAGTTAGGGAAATAGGATTTGGAGGCTGAGTGCCATACCTTTAGTATGTGGTTTTGAGTACTATGGATTCCCAAGCCAAACATCAATAATTTTTGGATTAAACAACATGATTATTCCTTTTGGTCATTAGTGTAGATCTCTCATCTGTGTAGTTTCTCAGTCGCAGCTGCACATTAAAAACACTCGAGACACTTTTAACTATATTGAGACTCGGTATATTTCTTAGATATTGGGCCAGGGTGTAGATATTTTTTTTTAAAAGCCACTAAGGAAGAATATCTGTTCTTCAGGCAAAGAAACAATCTCCCTGCAATTATTTCATTTAATTTCTACAGATCAATAAGACTAACTTCAAAAAAATACTGTCTACAGATATCTATGAAAACTACTGAAAACTTGCTAATCTGACTACTAACAAGTATGACATAAATGGTGGTTGCAGTGAATTTCAAAGTACAATGCACTTAAGGAACGAAAGGTACTACTTTAAAATGTAGATTCCTGCCAGGTGTCATGCTGGAGATTTTGATTCAGAGAAACTAGGCTAAGGCCATGGACTGTCTATTTTTACAGACATCTCTGGTGATTATAATGCAAAAGGTCTATAGTTCCTATAAAATAGTGGTATAAGAATTTATGAACACTACTACTAGACTCATTATTAGCATTTATAAAAAATACTTCTTGAGTTTTATTCTAAGGTAATATTTCTAATCTTAAAAGATAATCCTGAGATGCTCAGGATAAGAAATAACTTTAAATGTAAGACTTTAGCAATAAATCAATGCAGATAAACTAAAATAAGGTTTATGGATAATATATTTTGTAAGTTGTGCTATTCTCCTAAGTAAACTGTATAGGTAATCAACAAAATACTGTGGCAAACAAGAAAAAACTAGATTATATTCTGTAATGAGAATTTAACCTAAAACTACACATATAACTACAAACATGCCCTCAATGTCTCAGAATTAAATATTTTTTGGCCCTAACTTAGCAGGGGGGAAAAGCTGTTCTAGTATCATTTGCTCTAAGAGCAAAGCTAAAATTTTTTTAAAGAAAAAGTCTTGAGTCATTTCCTTCAACATACACACTAACATAAGTTACTAAAAATAATATGAAATAGGCTGTTAACATTTTAGCTCTGAAACTTCTTATAAACAGGTCCAGAAATACTTTGGAATAAAAATAATATATTCATACGCACATATTCTTTAGATTCTTTCTGAAAAAGAAAAGTCTAATAAATAGGGGTAAATATCCAAGTCTCTGCTCTACATAAGGATGGTGATCTCAATAACTACTAAACCTTTAAAGAAAACTATACTTATTTTCACTTACCTACCTAGTATGGAGGTGCTCCTAATAAAGTATTCTTTCTACATGCATGTGCTGCTAAAGACCAGGTTTTTCTATTAAGTTAACATCAATCTTTAGTTTATGACTAAAGTTGATTCTTTTCCCAGACCTAGTGCGGCTTAATAGCTAGTAAACAATCATGGACCTCCCAAATGTCTTCATGAACACAAATCTATTCCACCTCTCAAATCTGCAGGATCGGATGCAAGTCTGCCTCTGGTACAGCTATGCATTCAAGTCCCAATGTCTTTTGGCAAGATTCATGATTTTTTACTATTTGACCTCAGCTGCCTTTTGCTGTTTATCTCTCATCTCTTCATCAACCAAAACTTGGCTCAAATATTGCTTCCTCCTTGAAGGAAATTTCCATCAATCTGACACTAAAAGCTTTCTTTCTCTTCTGATTTCCAGCACTAATTATTGCAAATTACTTAGGTAATTAATCAGGTACTCACTTATGGTCCCTTATTTCTATCTTTTATTATTAAGATTTGGCATGTTTGTTTTATTCCCTTAACTAAATTATAATTTCCCAACAAGCCCTAGCCTGAAAGCATTTAATAAATATGATGATGATTTTATTTGTTGGTCTTCCCAGTAACTGAGTATAGCATTTTACAATGATTCAGTGAGGCATCCAGCTTTTCTCTTTAGTATGCTTCACAACTATTAATGATTTAAAAATTATAATTTCCCTATGCTGCAAGAACTTTTTCATCTCTTTTGAGGCTACCACACCCAACTCTCTTAATGTCTCATAATCCAGGTAATTTTAGTTAACTGAGGGTAATGGTGCAATAATTGCTGTTAATAATAACAATGAATTAACAAGAATGCACATTTTAAAAAATAAATTAGACTCTATTTAAATATACTTAACACAAAAGTCGTAGGGAACAGGTTTAGTGTTTCCTTAGGGAAATTACACACTTTAATAAGAACCAGTAACTCTGTAAATAACACAATATATCATAAAAGAATTCAAAGTATACATATTACACTTTAAAAATACAAACTTACAGATAATAGTGTCTGCAACATTTTTTTAAAATGCTGACACTTCTTCCTTGCTTTGAAATACAGTAATGAGAGCTAACATTTATTGATTTCTAAATCTAACTATCATTAATTAATTTTTACAACAGTCCTAAGAAGTACTATCATCATCTCCATTGTACAGATAAGGAAATTGAGGAACTGAGAGATTAACTCGTCCAAGGTGTTACAGTCAATAACTGTCAGAGCTAGATTTCAAACTCATGCAGTCTACAATTATCTACAGTATTTTTTGAAGTCACTGTCCATTAAACTAAATCTCCAGTAGTTCTGGAAGCCTTACTTAATGTATCTTCATATAAATTTCTGCCTTACACCTTCCACCCTTTTGCAAGGTTTATCAGCTTTCCCACTCTAAGGAGAGTACCATGGGGGTCCACTTCCAACTCTTCTCACAAAGAGATGATTTCTAAGCCCTCATTTAGTGCTACATACATTCTATTATTTCTGTACAATTTAAAGAATAAAGTCCCTGTACAATTTACATAATAAAGCATAATAAATACTAAAGATTTATCCTAAAAACCTCAGTCTTGCTTCGAATGTGATGTTCTATAAGCCTAATGACATTAAGATTAAGTATGGCTCAATGCTGGGATATTATATTTCTGTTTTTTTTTTTTTAAGATTTTATTTATTTATTTGACAGAGACACAGCAAGAGAGGGAATACAAGCAGGGGGAGTGGGAGAGGGAGAAGCAGGCTTCCTGCAGAGCAGGGAGCCCGATGCAGGGTTCGATCCCAGGACCCTGGGATCATGACCTGAGCCGAAGGCAGGCGCTTAAAGACTGAGCCACGCAGGCGCCCCTGTATTTATGGTTTTAACTCATTAAAAATTTTTTTATGAGAAACTATACCTTCTTAAAATAGGATAGCCCTCTCAATTTTGGCAGTTTTTATAGAAAGAAAACATGCTTTCTACTTCCCTGAGCTATGGGACTATATCAAAACCTAAACTTCCTTTTTTTTTTTTTTTTTAGAGAGGGAGAAAGTGTGAGTGTAGGGGGTAAGGGCAAAGGGAGGAGGAAGGAGAAAATCTCAAGCAGGCTCCACGTCCAGCTCCACGCAGGGCTCGATTCTATGACTCCGAGATCATGACCTGAGCCGAAATCAAGAGTTGGATGCTCAACCACCAAAACCTAAACTTCTATAGGTGATTGCTCTCATAGCATAAGCAGGATGTAATTTTGTAGACCTCAAGATCCCATTTATTCTAATAGGTGACTTTTTAAAAAAATCTAATGCACAAACTTCATATGTGGCTGAATGGCAACAGATCACAGCAAAACACTATGGAATAAAATAAAAGCTTTCAGTCTTTTATTTCAATAAAAATGAAACATTCAAAGAATTAAAAATGTACTTAACCCTTGTCTGCTTGCCTATTTGCCATGTCTGCTTTTTTAAAGTTTCCAAATTTCTTCAGTATAACAAGAGTTCTAATCATGCAATGAATGCAAGATTTTTTTTCTCAACTGTTTTTAGCACAGAGAATAATCTTAGCCTGAGTGTATTCAAGCCATTGCTTAGTACCAGTTAAGTCCGTTATTAGGTTTATTCCAGATCACTTATTTAGGGCACCTTCCATAACTTTTATTTATGGTTTTAATGCAACTGTTCTATTTAGTTGAACAGCACAGAATTCCCTCATTGGATACGCCCCTGTCATCGTAAACAACAAAGAACCATACGTAATTCTAAATCCTGTCCACCAAATTAGGCCTTGTCTTTAGCCCTCTTGTAACTTGTCCAGATGGTCTGGCTTCAGTTAAGAAACTATATTTAAAGTCCAAAGAAACTAAAGTTCTTTCTATAAAGGTTGATAATAACCAGCCTATTTAAAGTGTAATAGTAAATGACATTTATTTTTCATTAGAGAAAGGAAAGCAGCAATCTTTGTTTCTTCTTATTTTCTTTCCCCACCAGCATTCTCTAAAACTACAGACCACCTTAATTACATCTGTTATTTGGGAAATACCAGTGAGTGATTTTTGGGTATAATAATATGCAAACACCTTGAGAGCTAACCTTTCTGGGCAGAAAGAATTATGTACAACATTTTGTCAAATATAGTACCAAGAACATGCATATTAATATTCTGGCAATAACAAATTCATTATGCTTGTTATCCTATTGGGCTGGCTGATAGATAATTAATGAACTAATAGGGTTGGGACCTAGTAAGTGAGTTGGCAGCTTATTTATTACTCTAATTCTATGTAGTTTCTCCCAACTTCAAAAATAAGGTTCTTGAAGACCACTATGGATTGAGAACTCAAGGTTGAGAAATGTTGTAGAGAAAAAAAACAAAAACAAAAACAGGATTTGGAGACTGAAATCATGTGAAAATGAAAGTCTAGGTTAATAGGTTTACTGTCAATAAAACAAAGACATTACAAAGAAATCATTTCCATTTATTCTTTCAAATGGAAACCAGAACTTTTCAAGGATTTCCTCTGTGGTAGTGTTATAGAAATAAACTATAAAACTATTCTATATAGCTTTATTATATATTTTAAAGCTATTTTACTTTTAGAAATGATAAATATACTAGTGACCTTGCTCTCTACGTTGCTCTCTGCCTTGCTCTAAGTGTTGGCAATGTTTTTTTTTGATAGGATGACTAGGATGATATTGATACTATCATCGTATCTTCTCAGGTTCTGCCTCTTGCCTTTCTGACTCCTGACTCAGTAGTCTCTATTAGACATTCTAGCAATATATACCTGTTATCTTTCTCATGGTACCTTTAGAAATTGCTACCACTGACATCACCTCCATTTTCTTTTTAAAAACATCACGTTCCTCTTTTTCTCATTATCATCATTAACAGGAGTTGCCTACATTTCCAGAATGCTGGAAATAAAATATTTTTTCAATACTAAGAAGGTCTACAGAGGAAAAAAAAAAAACCAGAGAGAGAGACGAGAAGAGAAGAAAAGCAACAGTGATAATCCTGCTGATTTCATTGTTCAGGATTATGCTAAAAGCATACAGGCATACCTTGGAAATATTGTAGATTTGGTTCCAGATCACCACAATAAAGCAAATATTACAATAAAGTGAGTCAAATGAACTTTTTGGTTCCCCAGTGCATATAAATGTTATATATAGTCTATTCAGTGTGTACTAGAGTTATGTCTAAACAATGTACATACCTTAATTAAAAGACACTTTACTGCTAAAAAATGCTACCACCTGAGTTTTCCAACAAGTCATAGTCACTGATCACTATAACAAATGTAATAATAATGAAGAAGTTTGAAATATTGCAAATATTACCAAAATGTGACACAGAGACAGAAAGTGGGCAAATGCTATTGGAAAAATGGCACTGAGAGACTTGCCCAATGCAGGGCTGCCACAAACCTTCAATGTGTGCAAAAAATGAAAAAAAAGTAATATTTGTGAAGTGCAATAAAATGAGGTAAGGTGGTAGATAGAATTACTGGACAAAAGATAGGGATATCAAAGAAGGAATTTCAACATCAGAAGGTATGCTTAAATTCCTTACGAAACATGGTAACCTTGAAGGTCCCTTCCAAATCCATGATTTTATGAATCTATAATTAAGAATCACAAGAAATTTTATGGGCAAACAAGAGAATGCTTTGGGAAAAAAAAAAAAAAAAGGCATTCACAAGTCAAATACCAAAGTTGTACTGCCCCCTTTTGGAGGCAGGTCACAGAAATTCATAAACATTTAATAGGATATCATTAATATTTTTAAGTTCTAAAGCAGGATGGTAAAATATAGGCATTCGCTGTACCAGTCAGCAATTTATTCCTTAACATATTTAACTAACCCCAGTGTTTAAATAAACAAAATAATATAAATTGATGGGGGCCCAACATGAAGAATAAAACAAAAACCTTGGAAGTGATACTGAAATTCAGGCCACCAAATAAAAAATTCCAAAAGAACTGGAATTTAGCCCCCCCCAAAATGATGTTTCTGTTGCTGTTGAAACAGAAAATGGGTCCATAACCTTGTGTGTGTGTGTGTGTGTTTATGTGTGTGTGTGTGTGTGTGAGAGAGAGAGCGAGACAGAGACAGAGACACTATTGCTTTTGTGCACAACAATTAGGAGTCTTTAAAGAAGTTTCACACATTTTCAAGTATTTTAATGGTGCTATGATGTAACATTTTGGGGCATTTGATACATAAGACACTATAATCCCAAATAAAAACACTACTATATAGATGGATTTCATGAAACGATCAAAAATCTACTTCAATACCTAAAAAGAAATCCATATCTGAATATAAACCATAATGCTTTATTTATATGGTGGTAATGAAGATAATAACAAGCCTAAAAGTGACTCCACTGTACTGAATAATCAAACTAGTAGAGTGTTGTAGGAGCTTAAGTAGAAAATCCTGAATCAGAACTTAGAGAAAATCTTTTTAGAAAATGTTCTCTGTATAAAAACAAAAGAAAATCATGTTAGCTTAAAAAATTAATATAATATGGTAGACTTATTAATTAGTACTTGCTAATTAAGACTAATTTAAAAGAAAACGAATTAAAGGGAAGATACATTTAAATTAACTTACAAAAATTTTTAACTATAATTTTAAGTATGTGCATAGAAACTAAAACTGTTCTCATAAGATTTTCAACATAAGCAGCTTCAAAATGCAGCTATAGATTATTAACTGCTTACAGAAAACATCAAATTTATGCTATAAGACCTTTTAAATGTTCTATAATATGGAAATACCCTCCTTCTAGTATTTATGGCATTGATAATATAAAGCATAATCTTTTTATATAATGCATACTTCAGCCAAAGTGACTTCTCAAATTATCAGCAAAACAAAATAAAACAGTCCTCCAAAATGCAGGGTCCTCATTAATGGAAATAAATCCTACAATATTATCCTAAGAGAAGAGATGCTAGCCAGAATAACTGACAAAAAAGCAGTAAGTAGTTGCACCTTAGGAAGATCAAATTTTCCAATAAAAACAAAAAGATATCAGGGAGAGATGTTAGAATCTCGTACAAGGAGTTGAAATCCTCACATGTCCACACATTGAAATAATAAAATGACAAGCAGGAAAAATGCAAATAAATGCACAGAAGAATAGGAGTATCATCCTTAGTGATGTCTGAAAAGGAGGTTAATACGACTGGAATATCAAAGTCACCAGTGAGTGTTTGGGGGAAACATCAGGCTCTGACTTTCTGGGTTTTTTTGTTTTTGTTTTTGTTTTGGTGCAGGCACACATAAACAGCAAAAGAAACCATATTACATGAGAAATTTTATGAGCCAGTAGTAATGCCTGATTTTATGATGTCTGGAAACAGCTTTTACCAAAAGAGAACAATATTTCAAATCCTACCAAGATCATTTCAGTATTATGCCAACCTGCCAAATAATGAAGAGTTTTATTAAAGAAAATAACACATTGACACAAGAATAAAATCCTTATAAATGGAAAAAGATGTCTGGATTACACAAATTACCTCCAGGAGTAAACAACGATGGGGTCATTATTGACTGAGTGAGAGATAATTGAGAAATCAAAAAATGAAATCTAAATAGGAGCAAGTGCAACCCAAAAGAGCTTGAGTCACTCCTGTTTATTAGAGATTTTTCATGTTTAGAGGATTGCCTTGTCAAGTTTCTTTTTTGAGATATACAAAAGGTAACTGGAATATCATTTTAGATCTTTCGAAGATAACAAATCAAAAACTATACATATAAAATGCGAAGAATTTCCAGAGATTTGCTCCATCTTCTCAGTTTATAATGAACTGAAATGACTATGCAGAAAAAGAAGTACTTAAACGTTTAAACCACAACATTACAGGTCATTGTGCTCTATAAGTGATTTGAGTCTTAATACCATCTCTCTCATAAAGCTTCAAATGCTATTTAAAATGAATCAAATATTAAATGTTCCCTATATTGCTGGCATTTATAATGCTGTGATTTTTCTGATGATTCCTTCCTTAGCACTGAGAATATAGTTGTAGATACCAATGTCGATACAGATACAAAAAATACACCCTATGTAAATATATATAATATGGAATTTTAACTTGGTACAATGAACTGCAAATCAGTGCATGGAAGTAAAACTTAGTATGTTCAGTAAAAATTAAATATAAAACATTTAAAAATACCTACTGATGGGCTGGTTACAACAGAGAGCAATTGAAGCAAAAAATAAAATGAAATATTCAGTTGATTCAAATGGAAAATAATAAAAACAAATTATCTCAATATGTTGGGCTGCCTCTCTTTTGGATTGAACCAGGTGAAATTGTTTGTTTTATTGTTCAAAAAAGACTGAATATTGGAAATTTCATATGGTTTAAACTAAAAGCATTAGAGTTAACATATTTAATTCACTTAATTCTATGAAATATTGTAATACAAACCATGAAACAATGTCAATTCATTGACTAAAATGTATTTTCAAATAATTTTACTACTATACAAAAAAGGTGAAAAAGGAGTAAACACTGTAAGTGATTTCTGTTGCCCCCAGATTATTAAATTAAGAGATTAGGTCTTTAGCAAATTTGAGCATATTACTATGTAGATTCTTAGGTACAAAAATCATCATCACTGTTTTATTCTTCTTAGATGTGGAAGATGTAATAAGAGGAAGGTTATAAATGAGAGCAAATTCACATTTAGAAGAGAAGGAAATCAACAAAGTCCTCCATATTTACAATAGCTTAATAAATTTTTTGGCCAAGTACTGTAAGGTGAGAACTTCTTCCACCATGTTATTGCAAGTTCATAATTTTAAAAAAATGGTTTACTATAAATAAAGGCAATCTATGTTAACTGGTGATTGATCAATTAGTCAATTAATGTAACTGAAAAAGGATCATATATTTATGTAATAATAGTTTAGCATAAATTTCAAGGAATGAATTCTCAATTTTGCCTGATCCTAAAAATGTGTCCTAAAAAGATACCAACAAAAAAACCAAAAATTAATACAATATTTAAATTTTTATATACCTAATTATAACATTAGGTATACCAAAATTATGTATTTTGGTATACCTAATGTTTGGTCAGAACAAAGAGTGTGGCTGTACCAGTTGTTAAAATACCAAATAGTAAAAGGCTTTCATACTTGTTAGAAAATGGCCACTGCTCTCCATTTCTCTCCACATGGTCCTCTTCTCTAAGGACCTCATCCCCACCAAGAAGACTTTTCCACGTTCTAACCCCTAAGGAGATAACACCCAGCAGAACAGGGACCCACTCAAATTAGTTGGTGCCTCTGCTATACCAGTTGTTAAATGTTTCAAATCCCTCCTCTGTTAATAAAACAGGAATAGTCGCAGAAGCTTTGTATTTGGAGTCAGACAATGTTATAGTAGCTCTACTACCTGAGTAAGTCAATGGACCTTTCTGAAATTCCAACTTCCTTTTTTGAAATAGTTATTAATAACTACTTAGTAGAGCTGATTGTGGATTGTGTGAAATGACATGAAGTGCCTATGAGCAATGGCAGGCATACAACTTACTCTCCCCTCACCTTATTAGAAATATAGCACAGTTGATCCTTGAACAACAGGGGATTAGGTGTGCCAACCCTGCATGCAGTCAAAAATCCATATATAATACTTGACTCCCCCAAAACTTAACTACAAACAGCCTACTGTTGACCAGAAGCCTTACTGATCCCATAAACAGTTGATTCACATATATTTTGCATGCTATATGCCTTATATACTGTGTTCTTATAATAAAGTAAGCTAGAGAAAAGCAAATGTTATTAAGAAAGTCTTAAGGAAGAGAAAATGCATTTATAGTACTGTATTTATTGGGAAAAAACCCTGCATGTATGTAAGTGGACCCACACAGTTCAAACCTGGGTTGTTCCAAGGTCAACTGTAAATACTACATGGGAAAATAAGCAAAAACTGCAGTCCTTTCTTCACAAATGGGTTACGTTTCAAATATTCATTTTTGAAGTCGGTAGTCTAGTAATGTATTTTCCTCATAGTGATCATTATATAAAAGTAGTAATGTATCTCAACAATTTTATAAATTCCAATTTCATCTATAATATACTGTTTTCATACATGGAAAAAAGCTTATTGAGTATTCATATATGCTAGGCACTATTCTAAGAATTTTACATTTAAGTTATTTAATCCTCAAAACAAGCTTATGGAATAGTATGCTCTTATCATGCCCACTTAACAAATGAGGAAATCAAGACAGAGAGGTGCAGTAATATAGTCTAGGTCGTATTAGCTAGTAAATGGCAGAGCCAGGATTCATCCTAAACAACCAGGCTCAAGAGCCTATGTTCCTAATCACTATATTATATTATCTTTGGAGTTATTTGAATCATAAAACACATAAACATTTATAAAAATCAAAACATTGAGAAAAATTACATGGTAGTTTCTCAAATTGTGATAGAAATCAAACTGAGCAAAAGAAGAAAAAAGTATACTGAATTTATCTTGCATACTGGTGGGCTTGAAGAAAAGCAGCCAGAGATAGATTAGATTTGTGGAGATAAAGGCTGTCTACTGTTAAAGGTTTAAATGTTATCATTGCTTCTTCATCACAGCCTAAGCTCCTGAGTTATCTTTCCTTTCCTTTCCTTATTTGCATATCTATCTTTCAGAGTAAGTGTCTTTTTAAAATACAGTTTGCAAATAGGCCCAAGGCCAACCAGTATTGACCTGGGCTCCCAAGTCTGGATTATCAACAGTGACCAGGTTCTTGTCTGGCCCCTTTCCCAAAGATCAAGAGAATGGGAATATTTTTTCCAAGGAGATTAAGTTCAATTACTGCCTGACTCCCATCTTCTTCAGATATACCTAGGGACTTCCTTTTATCCTTGAGACTCTGAATTCTTCCTGTGACCATTTCTGGCTTCGAAAGCTTGTTCTTTAAATTCAGTTTTTGGTGTGCTAAAAATGGTTTCCAACTAATGCTCTTAGTACTACGTTTAGATTGTTCACAATATTTTCATTTGAGCTTTCTGCTACATTTTATTTTTAGTATCAAGGTGGCTGTTAAGTATTTTATTAGTTTATTTGGTATATTAAATGTTCTGAATACTACTTTCCAGTATCTTAGAACCTATTACTTTACTATTTCATTTTTAATTCTTTAGCATTTTAGGTATCCCTAAATATTTACATTTGAGCATTTTAAGGGTATTAAGATTTTAGTTTAGACTGTAGGTCTCACTAAATTTTTTATTAGAATTACATTCAATTTTTTTGGTTAAAATGCATTTTTTCCTATCTCCATTATTAAGACTTTTCTGTATACACTGACTTCAGTATTTTACAGTTATGTTTAGAATTTCAATAAAAGGGTGACTATGCAAGATCATTTTACTTATGTAATTTATTAAGTTTTATTCATATTTGATGGCTAACAAATCATTTTAACAGTGTGGGGTCACAAAAAGATGAAAAGGGATCTATCATACTATATATTTTCAGTCCCAAATTCAAATGGATCATCTTTATAACTGTCCATTTACTCTAAACAACATATCATAACAGTATAAAATAAATAATACCAGCCTAAATGGGAAGAATTCTTATCCTTGGGTTTGTTAAGTAGTTGTCTTAGTGGGGTTTCTAAGGAAACAGACTCTGGGACTAAGACTGAGTATACATAATTTATTTGGAAGGTTCAGAGAAACTGGCAGGGAAATGGGGAAGGTGATAAGAGAAGGGCAGGCAGCTAATATAGGGTACATTATTAAGTTAGCTAAAACAGAAGCCAACTGAAACTTAGTCTCATGGGGGAAACGGGCAAATAGTGTAAGATACAGGTCTCAGAACTGTCTAAGCCAGGGCCAAGGAAGCTGAAACCTGTCAGTCATTGCTTATGGTCTAATCCCAGTGGCTTCTAGTAGCTCAAATGCAGTCTTATGGTTAAGAGGTAGGTGCTGTCCTTTGGAAGGCTGATATGCACAAAATGGTAAGGGGCTACAAGGGTGTATGGTTAGAGTACCACATTAACTATTACATTAGCAAAACTATTAGGCACCCCCCCCCCCATCCCCCAGTAATCTTTTTTTTTTTTTTAAATGAGCATGGAGACCAACACAGAGCTTGAACTCATGGCCCTGAGATCAAGAACTGAGCTGAGATCAAGAGTCTGATGCTTAACCAACTGACCCACCTACGCGCCCCAGTAATCATTCTGACAAAGTAAATTTAGCCCTGAATGTTGGTGAAATTTTGGCAAACCAGTTTTACCTGGAAGCAGAAAGTATGCTAACAATATTTAAGTATTACGAATGATAAGATAGTGTGTAACTTCTCTACTCAAAATGCTAACAAAACAGAAGCCTGGTACTGAGACACTAGGAAACAAGCTCAAGGAATAATATCGGCCCACGATTTAACACTTTCAAGAAATAATATTCGTTTCCTCCCTGGCCCTTGAAGATTGGCTAACTATCATGAATGACACACCTGGACTAGGAAAGTTCAGACCAACAGACTACCTCAGTGAAAACAAATGGTCATTGATGTTCTTCACCCCAGAAAGGCAGCAGTACCGAAGACAAAAATTTGGGAAAAACTAGCCAAAATGTACAAGACCACACGAGATGTCATCTTTGTATTTGGATTCAGATCCCATTTTGGTGGTGGCAAGACAACTGGCTTTGGCATGATTTAAGATTCCTTGGATTATGCAAAGAAAAATGAACCCAAACATTGAGTTGCAAGACACAGCCTGTATGAAAAGAAAAAGACTTCAAGAAAACAGCGAAAGGAACGCAAGAACAGAATGAATAAAGTCAGGGGAGCTGCAAAGCCAATGTTGGTGCTGGCAAAAAGTGAACTAGAGATTGAACAACAGAAGGACTAAAGATACTACAGTGACTTTATCTGTGGTGATTATGCAGATTTTTCATGAGAGGATTAACAAACCAGGAATAAAGAAAAAAATGAAAGAAAGAATCCTTACAGATCCCTATAATGTATCAAACCATAGCAAGGAAAAACACCCACCAAAACAAGAGATGTGACGCATCATCTCAAATAATCAATCTGTTTACCTAGTAAATGGGTCTGAAGGTACATGGTATAAAAGAAACGAACTATGGATTAAAGTCATTTGTAGAATCCACAAATTCTCTTAAGAATTGCTTCCCCAACCTGAGTATAATTTTTCTGATTTAATTCTTTCTCATCTTTGAAGTTTTTCTGGTTCCTCCCAGTATTTGTCTGACTTGAATCTTGGGGTCTTTTCTTTGGAGTGTGCCATAGCATTTATGTTTCTTGAGGTCCAGGTCCCGGCTTCACCATAATTCCAAAGCTCCTTTGGTCAATGAAATGCCAAGTCTGATGGATTATTATTTCTGGATCTTTACTCTGTAAACTGGATTAGTGCTTGCAGCCACTGGACAAAACAGACTAGATGGCTAAGCCTTGAGTCCTATGGGCCATATAAGGGCACCTTTGGTCACATACTGCCCACTAAGGTGGGTTTATTCAAGAGTAATGATCTTCTGAAAGCTATACATAGTGAAAAATCTAAGTGTATGTAAACTATGTATCTGTACCCAAGACTAATATTTGTAGATGTGAGAGTGATTTGTTCATTATTTTTTACAGAGAATAGAGAAAAAAGGTGGAAAATGTGTGTGTGTGTGTGTGTGTATTTGTGTATGTGTGTGTAAGTGAAGAAATGCCATTTCGCCCTAAACTGTGCAAGGCTATAAATCATACTATTTGGGACAATTACGTATGCATTTACTTCCTCTGAATTATATTTTCACAACATAGTTGCCAAGCATTGGTCTATTTCTACTGTGGAGAGTAGTGCCTGGAATTTGTCAGGGTACCTCTGCTATTACTCTGGGTTGTGTGGTTGTCAGACTTAGTTTCAGTGTGTATGCATGGGGAAGGTGCCTGGGGTGGGTGGGAGGTGGGCAGGGGGGAGAGGTAACAGGAAATATGAAGAGTAAGAGATTTACCTACGAAGAATATTTCCTTTCTCAAAAAGAGTAAGTCTGGTAAAGAAATATAGTATAAAGCAGTAAACATTTAGGAAAAAAGAATAAAATCAAATTTTTATATATTTTAAAAGACCAATTTATAATATAAAATTATATACTATTAATAACTCTTGAGTATAACAATTTTATGGACAGCATGACTAATTTCTTATATCAAAATTTAGTAACAATAACAGAAATTTACAGCTGGAAGGAACCTTAGCAATCTCCCAGACCTTGCCTTCATTTTCAAGAAGAAGAAACAGAGCTAAAAGGTTGACTTGCCAAAGGTCATAGTCAGTGATAAAAGGGCTAGGACCCAGTTCTCCTCATTTCCTATCAGATGTCCTTTACACAAATAATTTTGAAATATTAACTTTTTTTTCAATTTGCAGAGCTTTTCATTTGAGCTCCACAGAACATTTTCACATAAATAATATTTGTAGGAAATATTATTAGCATTGCACCACATCCCAACATGAACATATTTCAAATCTGTACATCTCTACTTTTAATTCATTTTCTTACTAAGAGAACAGTCAAGAAAAGATGTTTGTATATCGGTATATATTAAGAACTATGCCTTAGACTATTCTTACCAATTTCATTAACATGAAATACATCTGAATTACTGTAATTTTTAAAATTTACAGTAACCATCAATCTCAAAGACAGAGCTATTTTCTAAGTCATACCTTCTAAAATCAAGCAAATTGTGGAAAAGAGGGGAAGTGAACATGAATCTTTTTAAAAATTACCCAGCAATCTAATTCAAAGTCTTTTCCCCTTCTACTGTTTTTATTGTTTTTCACCTTTCCCCAAAACTACATAAACTATAATACGAGAAAAGCTCTTCATCAATCCATACAAGGTTTTTAAGCAACAATGTAATACTACTTCATTAACAAGTCCACTGGGTACAGAATTTTTTGGTGTGGACATGGAACAGATTGAAGGAAGTTTCAGTCTTTAAAAAAAAAGCTGGCTCAGAATAAAGGCCAACATGGAGAGGATGATAAACTAGTCTAGATCCACTTGAGAAAAAGACTCATTTTCAATAAAAAATATAGTGAATACACTTGTATTCTTAAAAATGCACAACTGTTTATGTTAAGAATAAAATAGCTTTTTGGGGAAACCATAATAATAAATTAATCCAATCCATAGCACAGCTTTTATAAGAAAATATGTTTTAGTTCCTGCTTTGGAGGCTGGGAGACTGTCTTCCCTTTGCCATGGATGATGGCCACTGGCATGAAGGCAACATGGAGGCTCAAGGAATAAGCCTTCCTCTCCAGAGGAACATGGCATGAGCACAGTACAAAGACAGCATTAGCGATGTCTTCACAAGTCAGATGCTCAGAATCCATAATACCTAGACTCATATTCCTAGTGAATGGGACAATCTATAATAATGCGATCATAGGAATTACAGGTTTGAAAGGGACAAATAAATTTCTTTTCCCAACCCTTAAAAATCTGACCTGGATCCCACTAACATCTAACTAAGTTTCTAGTTTATGTCATATACTTTCCCAAATATAATGTGATTTAATCATCACTAAAATCTTAGGGTATAGGTATTACCATCCTCATTTAGCAGATGAGAGAACTGAGAGACTAAGAGAAGAAAAAACTCCGGTCTGGGTTGGAAAACTGCAACTAGAACCTGAACCCAAGTCTAATGCTTTCGTCCATCTTTCTACACTGCCGTTACACCTCTGTAAAACGATTATTTATTTGTCTCTGTTTATTACAAGGTGACTGAGGAAACTTATAAAATACCAGTGCCATATATTAAAGTGTAAATAAGTGAGGAAATTGAGACAAAGAAAAATTATGATTGGGCAAAGTTTAAGAAAGAGTTGTAGGAATGAATGTTTTAACATATCGCGATGATGGTACAATTAACATAACAATATGTAAGACTTTTTTCAAAATATCATTACCAAAATAGAAACTGCATGGGAAGTTCAGCTCTGTTATAAGGTATAAATTCCCTCTGGAATTCTCTTTTCTATGAGTTTCTCTCATTTCCAGTGATGTAGCTTTCAACAATGATCCAAAATCAGGCAAGGCCTCCCTTTTCCAGGGACTAGGATAATGTAATCTCTGGGAACAATGTCCTAGGAACCTAGTTCTATATACTAGTTCCTTTTGAAGACAGAAATATACACCCAATTCCAAAACAGTAAATTACCAAAATAAAGTATAACTTGGGGTTTATATACTATTAATAACTCTTGAGTATAACAATTTTATGGACAGCATGACTAATTTCTTATATTGCCTATTTAATGAACTAATCCCAAAAGTCTCTGGGGAACCTGTGCAATGACCAAGAACATCTACATAGTATTTCTACTTTCTAACATTTATTTCCAAAGAGATTTTAATTCAAATCAGAACAAATGCACTTCAATAGATTACATTAATATAATACCCAATTTTGATCATACTATGTATTTTGGAAATTGGAAGATATATTAGAGATGTTATATATGGAAAATGGAAGGAAGAAATCATGAAAAAGTCAAACTTCTAAGTGTCAGCACTTTCCAAAATAACACTTGTAAAATGCATTTCGAACACATCTTTTCAATTAAATATTTATTAATTAGAAATCAAACCACAATTTCTTCCTGGGAAAAAGCAGAGTGTATTCATTTAACATAGTATGAAAATGGTGTACAATATAACAAGGGTTACAAGGTTGGCTTTTATCCTATAAATGTTTTTGGCTCTTACGACATAACAAATTCTTCATTACTGTGGAGAAAGCTAACACACTGGGCTAAAAGGTAGAGTGTCAAGTGCATCTGTCAATATTTAAATTCATATGCTTCTGAAGTAACTGATATAGTGGGAAAAAGTGCAAAGGGAAAGAAGTTTAACCCCACCCCAGCTCAGTCCTACTTGCACGGTATTCTCCCAATCAGCCCATACTTTCGTTTTCTGAGTAGGCATGGAGCTCTATGGTTTACTGAGAAACTGACATTCCCGGTCCTCTGCTTCCAAGCCTGCCACTGTAAGATCTTGTGAGCAGACAAAATTACACATGATATACATTTTAAATTCTCCTCTCTGCTCACCTACTCACCTATTTTTCGTTCTTTCTTTCCTCTTTCTTGCTTCAAGGATAGAGATTAGAAATGGTATTGCTTACTTCCCCAAATACACTATGGGAATAAATGGATACTACAAGTTTAACACTGAAATTTAAATAGTATGACTGAAATATAGCTCTGAAGAAGTAACAAATGCCCACTTACAAAAAGCATTTCCTGTTTTGTTAATAAAACCTGGCTCTTGAAGCTATAAACGATTTATTATTTCTAATAAATTCCACATATAATTGGATTTGATTGTAATTTAGACTTCCATATTGTTAGCATTATATATACATCATAGCTCCTCTATTAAACTAACATTAAAGAAGATAACTGGGTCTTCTCCCCTAATTCAATACAAAACATTTTGAAACCCTACTATGCCCAAGACAGGTTTTAGATGCTCCTGGATGTTTTAAGGAGAACAAGCAGTTGGGGATATAAAATATGCACAAATCACTGTAACAGCAGAGGTACAAATAAAAATGCCATGAAAGCCAAGAGGAGGGGGGCAATAATTCCTTCATCATTCTTAAAGAACTGTACAAAGCAAATTATGGTAGACTGAGATTCAAAATCCAATCCTGAGGAGCTTAGACACAAGAGTATTCCTAATGATAACTTCTAAAATAAACTTTTCCTGCTTATCCTTCTCAAAGGTATCTCCTACAACATATCCTATTTTTTGGAATGATTCCACTCAACATCTTCCTGTCATATATCACACGACAAATGCCATCACCTCTAGGAGGCTCTCTCACCTGATCCCAAGAGCTGTGGTTGTTCTCTATAGCATGTAATGCCTACATGACCCATATTATTTACTGTAATATCAGTGTACATTTACATAACTACCTGAAACTTTCGGGACTTACTATGTGTCAGGCACTGTGCTCTATCACCATACTTGTATTTATTCTCTTGATCCTCCCAACAACCCTATATGCTACTTAACAAAATGTACCCTATTTCATGCATCAAGAAACTAAAGTTTATACAGATTAGTCACATGCTCAAAGTAACAAAATTAATGAATTGCAGTCAGGAAGTCTAGCTCCGGAACCCACATTACCAATCAATAAGCAATACTACCTTGCTTAACGTTTTTATACATATTATATTAAAATCTCTTGGATATGAGAACTTGAGATACCATGACAATTTCCATTTACCTCATGCATACATGGGACAACTGTACACCAAAATCATCTGTGGAACATCTTACCACAGATATCCATAACCAAACCTATAAGGTATTTGTTCATTTTGTCCAATGTTGGATTAGGCCTCTGTAGGTCTAGAAAATCCCATAGATGTTTCTGATGTGTAGCCAGAGTCGAAAGTTATTAAGCATTACACAATTTTAGAACTCAGACAAATTTTAAATAGCAAACAACTTTCTCCTTAAGCATCAATTTGGGTTACTCAGTGACTGCCTGGTATACCAAGTTAAGAAGGATATGAAGGCCAGTGCAAGCTCAGGTTTCTTGGATTCAAATCTTGGCTTTGGTACTAACTACCTGTGTAAATTTGTGTGTTTCAGTTTCTTTAGGTGAAAACAAGCATAATATTGATATTTACTAGGGTTGTTGAGATGATTAAAAGGGTTACTATATAAAGAATTTAGAATGGTGCCTGGCACAAGGAAAATTTTAAATAAATATTAGCAATTGTCATGGGAGTGGCCTTAGAAGTACTGAGTTATTTGCCAACTCAGATCCAAGAAACACTCTTAGGGGTTGGCTCTTAATAAGTTTAATGCTATACCTATGAGTAAAAACATTACATATGTATGTTTCTAATTTAGAACACAATTTATTTGCATACTGAGGACTGTTTATATTTGAGGCTTTGTGGTAGTGACGTCCAGCATGGCATCAAAAAATAAAAGCTACATTGTGTAGTAGTAGAAAAAGCATGGATCTGGAAGCAGGGAACTAGTGTTTGAGCCTTTATTTACTACCTCTGTAAACCAGAGCAAGTTACTGGATTTTTTGTTTTCCCCTCTATGAAGTGGGTATATAAACAGTTTTCATATATTTTTTAAAGATTTTATTTATTTATTTGTCAGAGAGAGAGAGAGAGCACAAGTAGGGATAGTGGCAGGCAGAGGGGGAGGGAGAAGCAGACTCCCCGCTGAGCAGGGAGCCTGATGTGGGGCTCGATCCCAGGACCCTGGGATCATGACCTGAGCCGAAGGCAGATGCTTAACTGACTGAGCCACCCAGGCATCCCCAGTTTTCACATTTTAATGCTTCTCTGAAGATTACATGGGATGATGGATGTGAATGTATCTAGCAGACAGTTGGACACATGGTAAATATTCAATAAATATAAGGTTCCACATTAGCTCCCCCAAATCCTATTTAACCTATTTACAGCTAAAAGACAGTACAAACTGCCAAGTATACTCTCCCCATTCAGCATGTTAGTAATATTTTCTTCTGTCCTGGCTCTTTGTACCACAGTGGTTAAAGCTGTGGGTATAATGAACAGGCCACTGACAAAATCAGAGCCCTCATGGCTGAAGGTCTTAATACAGAGACAAATTCAAGAGACTTCAAATGAAACCTGCCATTTAAACTTTTTAGGACAGGGGCTTCATGTGCTCAAAGGAGCTTAAGGAACACTTAAAAAATTTCCTTCCGGGCCCCTGGGTGGCTCAGTTGGTTGAACGACTGCCTTCGGCTCAGGTCATGATCCTGGAGTCCCTGGATTGAGTCCCGCGTCGGGCTCCCTGCTCGGCAGGGAGTCTGCTTCTCCCTCTGACCGTCCCCCCTCTCATGTGCTCTCTCTCATTCTCTCTCTCTCAAATAAATAAATAAAATCTTAAAAAAAAAATTTTCTTCCAGTCTCATTCTATGTATGCTTACTTTACAAAACTGTCCAACTCTGTAATTTTGCATTCAGTGTTCTTTATAGAACATATTCTCTTGAGCATTTCCCCACTTCATTAAAAATCTTTCACAAACATTATTTGCAATGGCTGCATAGGGTCTAGCATATAGATGTATTATATATAATCATTCCCTTTCTATTAAATATTGATATTGTTTGTAAATTTTTGCTATTATAAATAATGCTGAACTGAACATCTCTATTCATTAACATTTGTATATTATTTCCTTAGGATGAATATTTAAAATAATAACTTACTGGAGTGAAATTCACATAACAAAATTAACCATTTTAAAACGAACAGTTCAGTGGCATTTAGTATACTCACAATGTTGTATAACTACCACCCAAACTTCTAAAATATTTCTCTCAGGATTAACATTTTGAGGTATTAATGAGTATGAACATTTTCAAAGTTTTCAATACATAATGTTAAGCTTCAGAAAAAATTAGACCAATTTACACTTCTATCAGTAGTATTTGACAAAACCCATTTCACAGCACACTTATTTTCAAGTGTATAATCAGTATTAAAAAATAAACTGTGACAGTGAGGAAAGCATAAAAAAACCTCTCTCTCTTCATTTTCAAGGATTACTAGTAAGGTTTTAATTTTTAAGAATGTTACTTGCCATCTGGGTTTCTTCTTTTTAGAGCTGTCTACAGTAATAAGATAATTCTGAGATATCCTATGAAGTATCTGCAGTAGTTTTTATGATGGATGCTTTAAAGGTTCCTGTCTAAGGCATACCTGGGCTTAGGCTAGATGAGGATGAGCTTGAGACTATTCAAGGTTTCTGAAAATGCCAGGAAGACTGCTTTTGTGATTTGGGGCACTTAATACACATGTTGGTGAAATCATTCATTGCCTAGGATAAAACACTACACTCTTAAAAATATTAACCAGAAATAGAAAATTTTAAGATTACAGGAAAACAAAAATGAACAAATGTTTTGACTCAAATATGTTAATGGACGAAAAGATTTAAATATTTAATGGTGATCATATTGCTTGACTGAAGGAAAAATAATTTTAAAGATCATAAAACAATAATAATGCACGAAGTATGATAAGGAAGTTTTTGCAGAGTTTTGAAAATCAGAACTAAAGATACTGCTAATGCAGTGCCTTCAGGTTCTTTAAAAAGGCAGAATTCACATTCATAGATCAGACTGACTTGAGCAGGATAGTCTCTGAGAAAAGCCTGTCTTACACCATACACAAAAATAAACTCAAAATGGATGAAAGACCTAAATGTGAGAAAAATAAACTCAAAATGGATGAAAGACCTAAATGTGAGACAGGAATCCATCAAAATCCTAGAGGAGAACACAGGCAGCACCACAGCTGCTAGACATGTCTCCAAAGGCAAAGAAACAAAAATGAACTACTGGGACTTCATCAAGATAAAAAGCTTTTGCACAGCAAAGGAAACAGTCAACAAAACTAAAAGGCAACCTATGGAATGGGAGAAGGTATTTGCAAATGACATATCAAGTAAAGGGCTAGTATCTAATATCTATAAAGAACTTACCAAACTTAACACCCAACAAAAACACCCAGTCAAGAAATGGGCAGAATATATATTATATATATAATGGAATATCACTCAGCCATCAAAAAGAATGAACTCTTGCCATTTGCAATGACATGGATGGAACTAGAGTGTATTATACTAAGTGAAATAAGTCAGAGAAAGACGAATACCAGATGATTTCACTCATATGTGGAATTTAAGAAACAAAACAGATGAACATAGGGGAAGGGAAGGAAAAATAAAATAAGATGAAAATAGAGAGGGAGGCAAACCATAAGAGACGCTGAACTCTAGGAAACAAACTGAAGGTTGCTGGATGGGAGGTGGGTGGGGGGAAAGGGTAATTGGGTGATGGGCATTAAGGACAGCATTTGATGTAATGAGCACTGGGTGTTATATGCAACTGATGAATCACTAAATTCTACTCCTGAAAGTAATAATACAGTATATGTTAACTAAATTGAATTTAAGTAAAGAATTAAAAAAAGTCTGTGATTCCTTTGCTAAGATGTGCTGAGCCCTATCACAATTGTGGGACTTAAATGAGCTATAAATTAGTGTTAATTCTTTCCTATAAATAATACTCATTGTTCTTTAGTCTAAATTAACTGAGCCTTATTAAGTGGGGCTAACTGCCAGGCTAAAGATACACAGACAAAAGCAAAACCCAACCGACAGCCCCTCAAAAAGCTCAAACTAATGGAGAAGTTTAATATATAAACAAACTGTTACAGATTGAGACAACTGCAATGAAAAGATCACACATAAGTGGGGTGGTAGCAGGGAAGAGGAAAGGATTAACTTCATTTGAATTTTCTGGGGAAGATTCCTGTAGAAGATGATCTCTGAGGGGCACCTGGGTGGCAGAGTCAATTGAGTGCCCGACTCCTGGTTTCAGCTCAGCTCATGATCTTGGGGTTGAGAGATGGAGCTCTGTGTCAGGCTCCGCGCTAAGCGAAAAGTCTGCTTGAGATTCTCTCTCCCTCTCTGTCTGCCCCTCCTGCTCGTGCTTGCTCACTCTAACTCAAATAAATAAATCTTAAAAAAAAAAAAAAAAGGATGACCTCTGAGGTTATTTTTGAAAGATAGAAATGAATTCATGAGGTTGGGAAGGGCCAGAGAGCATTCCAAGCATTTGGTAGGGCCTGGAGACTTCTCCCTTCTGGAGTGTAATTATAAGCTGTCCTGCACTGCTAGTGTATAAATTTAAGAGTGGGGCCTGAGGGAGCTGATGCTGAAGAGGCAAAAGTCAGATTAAAGAACATCACATGTACATGTTACAGAGTTTGAATTTAATATAAAGCCAATATGGGTTTTGGTTAGTGGGTTTTAGTTCTGAGAGATAAACTATGTATTATATTCAAGTTTGAAACTCATACTTTCGGTAACAGATGGATTAATCAAATACCCTAAAAGGGCCTGAAGATATCATACATGATCTAGCTCCTTTGTACTTCTCCAGCTTGATTTTGAGTCACCCTCATCTGTCCTCTATCCGGCAACACTAAACCACATTCATTTCTATTTTCTGGGCATTTGCACAAGCAGTCCCTTTGCTTGGAAATGCTTTCTTTTCTTTTTGAAGGTCTAACTCCTCCACTTATCTTTTAGATCTTAACAGGAAGATAATTTCTGTTGGAAAGCTTGCACTAACCCTCATAAGTTGGAGCTACCCATCCACCATGTGCTATTAAGGCTGCTTGTAATGCCCTTCTCAAAGCACTTATTTCACTGTCATGTGACTAACTGCCTGTATGATTTTCTCTCCAGTTACTTTGAATTTTCTAAGGGCAAGCTTGATGGCCTGTATATCCACAATACCTAGTGCAGGGCCTGCAATACAGACGTTGTTCAAAAAATAGCTCTTGAATGGGTGCTGAGTGAAAAGTGTGCAGCTAACACAGATCAGTTGGGTGACCAATGATAAAGGCCTGAACTGAGGCAAAGGCAGGAAGAATGAACAGGATAAACAGGAGAGTTGGAATTAATAAAACTTAGTGACTTACCAGCATTAAAGAGGAAGAAAAAAAAGGAAAATGATAGATTAAGTAGTGAAGGATGGTTACCAATTTTTCAGAAACTAGGTAGGCAGGGCAACACAATCATGGTTCCCTATAAACTCTCTGACTCTCTCCTATTGCTCCTACCTCAGTTTTCCCAAAATGCCAGACACACTCTTGCGTCACAATGTGCAGCTGCTGTTCCCTCATCTTGGAACAATTTCTCCCAAGTGTCCCCATGGCTTGCTCCCTCACCTCATCAGGTCTTTGCTGAAGAGGTACCTTTATAGTGATGACTTCCCTAAGCATCCTACTTAGAATTATAACCCTATCCACATCTTGGTTCTCCTTAGTTCTCTTCCCTGCTCTATTTTTCCCCACAGAATTTATATCAGACACACAACATATTTATTTGCTTTGTCTCTTTCACTATAATATGTTCCCTGAGGGTAAAGATTTGCTAATTTGTTTACTTCACTACTGTACCCTCAGGGTCTAGAACATAGGCATTCAATATATGTTTAATTAATGCGTGAACAAATGAATTAACACTATCACCAACATCAGTACAGAGTGGGGAAAAAAGTATTTTATGTTCACTTTTATTTATTTATTTATTTTTTAAAGATTTTATTTATTTGACAGAGAGAGACACAGTGAGAGAGGGAACACAAGCAGGGGGAGAGGGAGAGGGAGAAGCAGGCTTCCCGCTGAGCAGGGAGCCCAATGCGGGGCTCGATCCCAGGACCCTGGGACCATGACCTGAGCCGAAGGCAGACGCCCAACGAATGAGCCACCCAGGTGCCCCTTATGTTCACTTTTAAATATGCTCACTTAGAAGAGGTCTCTGAGAAGAAAGATAAAGTTGGCAGAGTAGTAGGGGGACCCTGGGCTTGCCTCATCCCTCAAACACAGATCAACATCAAATCATTTTGAACAACTAGGAAATCGATTTGAGGATTAAGAAAATAATCTGCACAATTGGAGGGAGAGAATGTGGCAGATGTGAGGTTCGGAGCGGTGAACTAGGGGAGAGAAAAGCTGAGGTGCTGGGAAGGGGAGGGAGCCATTTTTGCAGAGTGAAGCCAGGGAGAGAGGGAAAGCACAGGAGAAAGAACAGCGCATAGGGTTCCTGCAATATGCTGGGGTGAGGGGATTCCCTGAGTCGCACTGGGAGGAATCGCTCCCCTTCCTGGAGTACTTCTGGAAGACGGTATTTTGCTTTTCTGAGGACAAAAGGCCCCCTGGGAGCCACTGAGTGACTGTTTAGCAGCAGGGGACAGAGGCGTGTGCAAAGGGCAGACATGCCGGTCACAGGTTTCCACTGTGGGTCACAACAGACTCCAGCCACCATGTGTGCACACTCTGTGCGACTGCTTTTCTGGGTCAGAATGGTGCTGGGCGTGCTGCAAGCCTCTCCTCCTAGGGAGAGAAGTAGGTCTACACCTTGCTAGGTCCTTCAAGATTTGGAGTTCTGAATACCAGCCAAGGTACAAAGATAAAACACAGGAGAACTGTGGCATGGCTGGGCACAGACAGGTTGAGGGGCAGTGATCTGATGAAAGCCCGGGACACAGGAGAAGAGGTTGTTCGCTTTTCTATGAGGGCCTCCTGAACAGCAGCAGCTGTGAGTTCTCCCTGGGGATGAGAGGCTGGGGTGATGTGATCTTTCACACATCCCCTCCACCACGACCATGGTTGGACTTCAGAGAGAAACACAGCATCTCCAGGGGAGGCTGGAGTCCCTTACACCAAACCCCGCTCCCATGCACCTGGGGCAGGTCTGACTGTGAGCCAGCACAGGGGGTCTCTCCCTCAGAAGAACATAGGCTGACCCACATGTACCAGGTCTGCTAATCACAGAGTGCTCTAAAGAGTCAGCTTCAGTGCCGGTGGAAATAGGACCAGGTTTTCTTTTTTTTATTCTTTTATTTCTTTATGCTTTATTTTCTTCTTTTCTTTGGCATCAGGCTTATAGTTTTTTGTTCATTTGTTGGTTTGTTTCCTTTTCTCATTTTTTGGATCAGCCTTTTTTTTTTTCTTTTCTTTTTTCCTTCTTTCTTATTCTTTGGAATCAGGGTTATAGTTTTTTGTTTGTTTGCTTGCTTTTTTTCTTTCTTTTCTTTTTCTCTCTTCTTGGGTCAGCCCTTATGTTTTATTTATTTTTTTTTAGTTTTATTTTTTTAAAATTAGGCTTATCTTAACAAACAAATCAAAGCACACCTAGTGAAAGGTCCAAACACTCCCCGCTGCAAGCAAGTAGGAACTCTGCAGAGGACTACCCGTGGAAAAGAGCAGCCAAAACACAACAGCAGAGTGCACACAGCATACACCAGAAACACTTCCTGAAGCATGAGGCCCTGGACAGTGTATGACCACTTCTTAACATAGTATTACTCTCAGGAGCAGGAAACATAACATACTTTCATAACATGCAAAAGACAGAAATCTAGACATAATGACAAGACAGAGGAATTCTCCCCTAAAGAAAGATCAAGAGGAAATCACAGCCAGGGATTTCTCAAAACAGATATAAGCAATAATCTGAACAAGAATTTAGAACGACAGTCATAATACTAGCTGGGCTTGAAAGGAGCATGGAAGACACCAGAGAAGTCCTCACTACAGAGATAAAAGACCTTAAAACTAATCAGGCTGCAATAAAAATGCTATAACTGAGATGCAAAACCAGGTGGATGTAATCACAATGAGGATGGAAGAAACAGAGGATCGAATAGGTGATACAGAGTTAAAATTATGGAAAATAATGAAGCTGAAAAGAAGAGGGGAAGAAAACTATTAGATCATGAATGTATACTTAGGGAACTTAGAGATTCAACAAAGTGCAATACTATCTGTATCATAGGAGTCCCATAAGAAAAACAGTGTGAAAACGGGGCAGAAAGTTTATTTGAACAAATGATAGCTGACAATTTCCCTAATCTGGTGAAGGAAACAGGCATTCACGTCCAAGAGGCACAGAGAACTCCCCTCAAAAACTGACAAGAACAGGTCAACACCAAGACATATTAGAGTGAAACTCGCAAAATACAAAGGTAAAGTGAGAATTCTGAAAGTAGCTAGGGACAAATGGTCCTTAACCTACAAGGGTGAACACATAAGTTTAGCAGCAGACCTGTCCACAAAAACTTGGCAGGCCAGGAAGAAGTGGCATGATATATTCAATATGCTGAATGGAAAAATATACAGCCAAGAATACTTTATCCAGCAAGGCTGTCATTAAGAATAGAAGAACAGATAGTTTCCAAGACAAGCAAAAACTAAAGGAGTTCATGAACACTAAACCAGCTCTGCAAGTAACACTAAAGGGGATCCTTTGAGCAGGAAATAAGAGACCAAAAGCAACAAGACTGGAAAGGAACAGAGACAATTTCCAGGAACAGCAACTTTACAAGTAATACAATTGCACTAAATTCATATCTATCAATAATTACTCTGAATGTAAATGGACTCAATGCTCCAATCAAAATACACAGGGCATCAGAATGGATAAAAAAAAGAAAACAACAACAAGATCCATCAAGATGCTGCTTACAAGAGACTCATTTTAGACCCAAAGACACCTCCAGATTGAAAGTGAGGGGGTGGAGAACCATCTATCATGCTAATGGACATCAAAAGAAAGCTGAAATAGCCATACTTAAATCTGACAAACTAGATTTTAAACCAAAGACTGTAATAAGAGATGAAGAAGGCCACTATACCATAATAAAGAGGTCTATCCAACAAGAAGATCTAACAATTATAAATATTTATACCCCCAACTTGGGAGCAGCCAAATATATAAATCAATTAATAACAAACTTAAAGAAACTCATTGATAATAATACAATAATAGTAGGGGACTTTGGTACCTCACTCACACCAATGGACAGATCATCTAAACAGAAGATCAACAAGGAAACAATGGCTTTGAATGACACACTGGACCAGATGGACTTAACAGCATATTCAGAGCATTTCATCCTAAAGCAGCAGAATACATATTCTTTTTGAGTGCACATGGAACATTCTCCAGAATAGATCACATACTGGGATCACAAATCAGGCCTCAACCAGTACAAAAAGACAGATCATAGCATACATATTTTCAGACCACAATGTTATGAAACTTGCAGTCAACCACAAGAAAAAATTTAGAAGGACCACAGATACATGGAGGTTAAAGAACATCCTACTAAAGAATGAATGGGTTAACCAGGAAATTAAAGAAAAAAAAAATACATGGAAACAAATGAAAATGAAAACATGACAGTCCAAAACCCTTGGGATGCAGCAAAGGTGGTTATAAGAGGGAAGTTTATAGCAATACAGGCTTTCCTCAAGAAGAAAAGTCTCAAATACACAACCTTACCTTACATCTAAAGAAGCAGGAAAAAGAACAGCAAATAAAGCCTAAAATGAGCAGAAGAAGGGAAATAACTATGATGAGAGCAGAAATAAATCATATACAAGTCAAAAAAAAAAGTAGGACACATCAATGAAACTAGGAGCTGGTTCTTTGAAAGAATTAACAAAATTGATAAATCCCTAGGCCAAACTCATCAAAAAGACAAGAGAAAGGACACAAATAAATAAAAGCACAAATGAAACAGGAGAGATCACAACCAACAATGAAGAAATTCAAATAATTTAAGAGAATTTTATAAGCAATTATATGCCAACAAATTAGGCAATCTGGAAGAAATGGATAAATTCCTAGAAATGTATAAACTACCAAAACTGAAACAGGAAGAAATAGAAAATCTGAACAGACCCATAACCAGCAAAGAAATTGAATCAATAATCAAGAATATCCACAAAAAACAAGCATCCAGGGCTAGATGCCATCCCAGTGGAATTCTACCAAACATTTAAAGAAGAACTAATACCTATTCTTCTGAAGCTGTTTCAAAAAATAGAAATGGAAGGAAAACTTCCATACACAGTCTATGAGGCCAGCATTACCTTAATTCCAAAACCAGACAAACACCCCACTAAAAAGAATTACAGACCAATATCACTGATGATCATGGATGCAAAAATTCTCAATAAGATTCTAGCTAATTGAATCCAACAGTAAATTAAAAGGATTATTCACCAAGATCAAATGGAATTTATTCCTGGGCTGCAGGGGTGGTTCAATATCATGGAGCACCACATTAATAAAAGGATAAGAATCATATGATCCTCTCAATAGATGCAGAAAAAGCATTTGACAAAATACAGCAGCCTTCTTGGAAAAAACCCTCAAAAATATAGGGATAGAAGGAACATACCTCAACATCATAAAGGCCATATACGAAAGACTGAGAGCTAATATCATCCTCAATGGGGAAAACTGACAGCTTTACCCCTAAGGTCAGGAACATGATGGGGGCATCCACTCTTACTGTTGTTGTTCAACATAGTACTGAAAGTCCTAACCTCAGCAATCAGACAACAAAAATAAATAAAAAGCATCCAAATCAGCAAGGAAGACATGTCTTCGTGGACAACATGATACTTTATGCAGAAAACATGAAAAACTCCACCAACAAATTGTTAGAACTGATATATGAATTCGGAAAAGACGCAGGATATAAAATAGACATATAGAAATCTGTTGCATTCCTATACACCAATAATAATAAAGCAGCAGAAAGAGATATCCCATTTACAATTTCACCAAAAACCATAAGATACCTAGGAATAAACCTAACCAAAGACGTAAAAGTTCTGTACTCTAAAAGCTACAGAACACTTATGACAGAAATTGAAGGCGGCATAAAGAAATGGAAAAACATTCCATGTCATGGGTTGGAAGAAAAAGTACTGGTAAAAGGTCTATTCTACCCAAAGCAATCTACACATTCAATTGCAATCCCTATCAAAATAACACCACCATTTTTCATAGAGCTAGAACAAACAATTCTAAAATTTATATGGAACCAGAAAAAACCCTAAATAGCCAAAGTAATATAGAAAAAGAAAAGGAAAGCTGGAAGCATTACAATTCCGGACTTCAAGCTATACTACAAATCTGTTGTCATTAAGACAGTATGGTATTGGCACAAAAACAGACATATAGATCAATGGAACAGAATAGAGAAACCAGAAATGGGCCCACAACTGTATGGTCAACTAATCTTCGACAAAGCAGGAAATAATATCCAATGGAAAAAAGACAATCTCTTCAACAAATGGTGCTGGGAAAACTGGACAGCGACATGCAGAATAAAACTGGACCACTTTCCTACCCCATACACAAAAATAAATTCAAAATGGATGCAAGACCTGAAACAGGAAACCATCAGTATTCTAGAGAAGAACATAGGCAGCAACCTCTTTGACCCCAGCCATAGAAATTTCTTACTAGACACATCACCAGAGGCAAGGGAAACAAAAACAAAAATTAACTATCAGGACCTCATCAAAACAAAAAGCTTCTGCACAGTGAAGAAAATAATCAACAAAACTAAAAGGCAACCAATGGAATGGGAGAACATATTTGCAAATGACATATCAAATAAAGGGCTAGTATCCACAATCTATAAAAAACTTATCAAACTCAACACCCAAAAAAACAAATAATCCAGTTAAGAAATGGGCAGAAGACTTGAATAGACCCTTTCCCAAAGAAGACATTCAGATGGCTAAAAGACACATGAAAAGATGCTCAACATCTCTCATCATCAGGGAAATACAAATCAAAACCACAGTAAGATACCACCTCATACCTGTCAGAATGGCTAAAATTAACAACTCAGGAAGCAATAGGTGTTGATGAGGGTGCAGAGAAAGGGGAACCCTCTTGCACTGTTGCTGGGAAGGCAAATTGGTGCATCCACTCTGAAAAACAGTATGGAGTTTCCTCAAAAAGTTAAAAATAGAACTACCCTATGACCCATCAATTACACTACTAGTTATTTATCCAAAGGATACAAAAATGCTGATTTGAAAGGGCACATGCACCCCAATGTTTTTAGCAGCACTATCAATAATAGCCAAATTATGGAAAGAGCCAAGATGTCCATCGACTGATGAATGGATAAAGAAGATGTGGTATATATGTACAATGGAATATTACTTGGTGATCAGAAAGAATGAAATCTTGCCATATGCAATGACATGGATGTAACTAGGGTATATTATGTTAAATGAAATAAGTCAGTCAGAGAAAGACAAATACCATATGATTTCACTCATATGTACAATTTAAGAAACAAAACAGATAAACATAGGGGAAGGGAAGGAAAAATAAAATAAGATCAAAACAGAGAGGGAGGCAAACCACAAGAGACTCTTAAATATAGAGAACAAGCTGAGGGTTGCTGAAGGGGAGGTAGGTAGGGGGATGGGCTAGATGGGTGATGGACATTATGGAGGGCACTTGTTCGAATGTGCACTGGGTGTTGTATGTGGTTGATGAATAACTGGATTCTGCTTTTGAAACCAGGGCTGCACTCTATGTTAACTAACTTGAAATTTAAAAAAGAAAGGAGAAAGAAAGGGAGGGAGGAAGAAAGGGAGGGAGGAAGGAAGGAAGGGAAAAAGGAAGGAAGGAAGGAAGAAAAGAAGGAACGAAGGGAGGGAGAAAGGAAGGGAGGGAGGGAGGAAAGAAAGAAGCAAAGGAACAAAGGATATAAAGAAGTAGTGCACAGAAAAATAGGTAAATCGTTAAGAAACTTGCAAATGTGTTTAATTTTAAAGACATGCCCATCAAAGTTACATGTACCATTTTTCAACCAACAGATTGGTAGAGATTAAAAATTTGTAAATGACCCACCTAATTAATGTTTGCAGGTTAAAAACACAATACAAATGCATACCCACATACCATATAAATATAAGGCTATAAATGAAGCAAACTCTTAAATAAAGAGCATTCCTTTCTCTTACCTTAAAAAAAAAAAAAGAGAGAGAGGAAAAAAGAGGTCTCTGACATATACAACTGGTGCTCAGGGAAAAGGTTTCAGCTGGTGTAAGAAGCATATCATACCCAGAAACAATGTGCAGGGGAAAAAGAAAATTTAAAAAATCTATAGAAATTGGGAAACACCAATATTTAAGGACTGGGCAAAGGAAGAAGAGTAAGCAAAAAAATCTGGAAAAAAATCGGGCGCCTGGGTGGCTCAGTTGGTTGGGCGGCTGCCTTTGGCTTGGGTCATGGTCCTGGAGTCCCGGGATCGAGTCCCGCATCGGGCTCCCTGCTCGGCGGGGAGTCTGCTTCTCCCTCTGACCCTCCTCCCTCTCATGCTCTCTCTATCTCATTCTCTCTGTCTCGAATAAGTGAATAGAATCTTAAAAAAAAAAAAAAAAATCTGGAAAAAAATCAGTAAAGGGTAAGAACACCAGAAAAGGAAAAAGGAGAGAATATTAAGAGGTTCAGTAGTATCAAGTGTAACAGAAATTAAAATAAAGGAAGAGAAAGACCCATAGTATTTCATAATCAGGTCACTACTGACTTCAGTCAATGCAGTTTTAGAGGAGCACAAAATAATAATCAAGAATAACCACCACTTACTGAGCTCTCACTTATAGGTTAGGCAAGCTGGTTGGTGCTGCAAATATACTGTCTCTAATCCTCCCAACCACATTACCAAGTAGCTCTTCTATTATCTAAATTTTATAGAAGAAAACTTAGGCTAAGTAAGGTGAAGTGGCTCATGGCTTACAGATGAACAAAATGTGGAGGAGCTAAGGTTTGAGTCATAATAAAAATATACCTTAAATATGTTTGTTCATTTGACACTCTTGATATAAATCCCACATGAATTAATTTTCCAGGTACAAAAACTTTGCCACTTTAAGCACCAACACTCACACATTTAAAAATCTTCAAAATAATTTAAAAAAAACTTTATACTTGATAACTTATGAATGCCATTATGAATATCAATTGCTGTATTTATGCCTTTGGGAACAGTTGAGTTTAGATTTTTTGCTTTTATGACGAAAGTCACTATGATGTTTGTTTGTTTTTTTTTTTTGAGAATCTGCCTCTTCATTTTATAATTTTTCTGCCTATGGGCTAGAACCATGCTAAGTGCTATACATATATCCTCTCAGATAATCCTCACCACAACCTTATGATTTAAGTTCTATCATAAGGAAAAAGAGGCATAGAGAGGTTAAATAACTTATCCAATGTCACATATTCAGTCCTAGCAGAGGTTTTAGGTCTCTGAGCCTCCAACTCCAAAGCTTTCAATCTTAATTCTGACTCAGCTGTTTTCCAGGGTGATATGCCAATGAGGTCCTTAGTCACTTTGCAGATAGACCAGATTTCCAGGTAAGTATTGCCCTAAATGAACTCTGAGATATTCAACTTCCAAAAATTTTGCTGTTAATTGGACAAAAAAAGTTAACCTTTTAGATATTTGGACAAATTCTAACAATTTAAGAAAAAAGAAAAGAGGAAGCATCAGTATTTTTGAGTGCTCTGGCATAATTATTTAATAATTGCATTAATTTCCTACTTGTGACCAAAACAAATTACCACAAACTTATGGTTTAAAACAATGCTTTTTATTACCTTGTTGTTCTATAGGGTCAGTAACCTTGTACAGGTCTCACTGGGCTAAGGTTGGGCACAGCTGCATTCCTTTCTATGGGCTCTCAGGGAGAACCAGTTGTCTTGCCTTTTCCAGATTCTTGAGATGGCCCATATTCCTTTATGGTTCCTTTCCTCCATTTTCAAAGTCCACAAGAGCAGAATGAGTCTTTCTCACATGAAATCTCTCTCACCTCCTCTCCTGCCCTCCTCTTCCTCTTTTAAGAACCATTACGATTCATTACACTGGGCCCACCTGGATAATCTGGGATACTCTCCCTCTTTTAAGGTTGGCTGATTAGCAACTTTGACCTCATCTGTAAACTTAATTCCCCTTTGCTGTGTAAAGTAACATATTCACAAGTTCTGGAGATCAAAACACGGGCATCTTTGGGGAACTAGTATTCTGCATACCACAGTAATTAAGAAAATTCTCAACTATAGCGTAGTTTGTTCCTATTTTTGAAGAATAGGATGGTGAACATGTGTTCTCCATTTCTTTTTATTTTTTTTTTACCAATAGAAGGAGAGGGAAAAAGATACTAGGCTGATTGGGAAATATTAATTTGGATTATACTATCTTGAATTTTTAAAGTTTATCTTGTAGATCTTAAAAATAATCTTCAGATATCCTCAGTCTAGGCAATAAAACACAGGGGCATAAGCTATGGTCCTGAAAGGTGCTTACTTTCTATAAAAGTAAGTGTATCTTTTTGTTAGTCTTCATCCATTCCTTCATCCTTTGCCTTTGCAATTTACAAACACTTTGAACCTTCCTGGGAATGTCCTTTGGCCTCTAAATTTACATATATAACCAAAATTCAAGCTATATGATTGTAACACATCTTTGGTATTAGTAATTCCTCTTACATGTGAGTGAAGCCTACAGTTTTCAGAGGTTTTACTATACTTTCGAAAAGCTAATTATTCCAAATAATTTTTCCAGCAGTAGAATCACATGAAGGAAACATTTTTAAGCCATGAGTGGAAAAAATTTTAGTAACATCTGCTTATCAAAGCTCACCTTCCTCTCTTCCAATTTCTGAGAGTAACCTAACATTATTCCCACTTCCATTGCAAGAAATTGAACAAGGAAGACTTGCTAACCATAAATATTTAAAATAATAATTCACAAGTTGCCAAATAAGGGCAGGGTGTCTCTGATATTAAATAATAATTATAAACTAATCTTTATTAGAATGCAACAAAAAAGATAAATTGCATAGGAATAAATTTAAAACGTAAATAGTATCAATACAAAGAAAACACTGAAACTCTACTAGAAAAATAGGACATAAATGGAACAACATACCTTGCTGTTAAAATGAATATTGGAAGGGTGACAACTATCTTAAAATTAATACAGTTTTACTTCAAAATAGTAGGGTGCCCCAGACCAGCAGCATCAACATCACCCTTTGAATTTTTTAGATACGCAAATTCCAAGGCTCCAACTCAGACTCAGTGAATCAGAAACTCTAAAGGTGAGGCCCAGCAAACTATGTTTTAACAAGCTTTCCACATGATTCTGACTGATACATGCAAAAATCTGAGATTACTGTCTTAGTGTAATTTTTTTTTTTTTAGATTTTTTTATTTATTTGACAGAGACACAGCAAGAGAGGCAACACAAGCAGGGGGAGTGGAAGAGGGAGAAACAGGCTACCTATGGAGCAGGGAGCCTGATGTGGGGCTCGGTCCCAGGACCCTGGGATCATGACCTGAGCCGAAGGCAGATGCTTAACAACTGAGCCACCCAGGCGCCCCTGTCTTAGTGTAATTTTAACAAAAGTAACAACAGAAATTTTTCCTCAAGAGGGAAGTAGAACTAGACAAGCTGATTCTAAAGGTCATATGGAAAAATACACTTTAAAATTTTGGCACCAGAGAAAGGACAAATTGGCAAAGAAATCAATGGAAAAGAATAAAGAGTCCAGAAGTATTCTCTCTCTATAAAGGAATTTAGCACCTAACAAGAGTGGCATTTTAAATCAGAGGGGAATGATGCAGAGACAATTGATTAGCACTCACAAACAACAAACCAGCCAAATAAATAAATAAATAGAACAATGAGTTCCTAGAAGAATAAGAGATGAATTTTTATAAACTGAGAAGAAGAAATGCCCTTCTAAGCAAGACATAAAGACAGGAAGAAGACTGGAAAATCTGACTACTTAAAAAAAATTAACAAAGAAAAAAGTACTACAAAGTATGCCAAATGACAAATAATCAGCTAAAGAAAAGAATATTTGTAATACATAAAACAGACCAAAAGTCCAACTACCCTAACTCACAAAGAGCTATTACAAATCAAAACTCAATAAAAAAATGAGAAAAGGATATGAAAAGAGGCGCTCTTAGGCATGGTTTGTGTGGTGAGTGAAGGAAGACTTAAAATATATGAAAAGTTATTAGAGAGAAGAAAATTAAAACAATAAGGAGAATTTTTTCATCTTTGAAATTGGCAAAATATACTTGATAATCCAATGTGGCAAGAATGAGGAGAAACAGCATTCTCCTTTTCCACAAACAGAAGTATAAACTGATGAAATGTCACTGGAGAGGCAATTTTCCAACATCCATCAAAATCTGAAAACAAACACACCTTACATTTCATAGTTAGGAACTTATTCTATAGTAATACAAGCACACATGGTCAAAAAGATGTAAATGCAACAGTGTTCATCCCATCATTATTTGAAATAACAAAATAGTAGATCAATCCAAATATTTGTTACTAGAAAATGTGTAAATAATGGATTTTCCATCCATGGAATACCAAACTGCAACAACAACAAACTGAAATAGCTCCATGTATCAATAGCTTTGCCAATTTGTCCTTTCTCTATCTTTTTTTTTTTTCTTCCAGTCAATCAGATGCCATATTAAGAAAACCTATAATGGCTTCTAGCATAACACATGCTTTACATTAGTTAGACTGTGGTAAAGCTGGAATTCAGTGTAAATCACCCTGAAAATACATGAAGCTAATTGAATCCCCATACTGAAAGACTGTAACTAACATTAATACTATAAACTTATTATATGGTAACTTACAGATAAGTTAACACTTACAGGTCTTATTCACTCCTCTCATTAATACTCTATTATTTACACAGAAATGTTTAATATTTTCCCAATGAATTAATCAGTTCTCAAGCTCACATGAATTATGCCTTGTTTAGTCTTTTAGTCCTATAGTCCTAAAAAAGAATGGTGAATAATAGAGTATACAGTATATTTCTATATGTATAAAAGGAAATACAGATCTTTTATCTATATGTATACATGCTTCTCTAGGCATGTATTTATGAAGGATACACAGTAACTGTTAACACTAGTTAATATTCGGGTTGGAAAACAGCAGGGTAGAAACCTTATTTATTATACTCTTTTGTTCTATTTCTATTTGAATTACTTTTTAATTTTTTTATTTCAGTATAGATGATACACATTACATTAGTTTCAGGTTTATAGCATAGTAATTCAACAACTCTATACATTATGCTTTCCATACCACAAGTGTAGCTACCACCTGTCCCTACATATTGCTATTACAATATCATAGATTATATTCCCTACACTGTACCTTTTGTTCCCATAACTTATTCATTTCATAACTGGAAGCCTATATTTCCCACGTTCCTTTACCCATTTGCTCATCCCACCACAGCCCCTCCCTTCTGGCAATCATCATTGTTCTCTGTATTTATAGGTCTGATTCTGCTTTTTGTTTGTTTATTCATTTTGTTTTTTAAATTCTACATGTAAGTGAAATCATATGGTATCTGTCTTTTAAAAAGCATAGCTTAATATTTGGAATAGTGGAATAAAGGCAATGGTAACACTGGCAAAACTGTCAAAATCATCTTTTTCAAAATTCTGCAAATTAACTTCAGTTAATTATCTCATTTTTCTCTTAATTCCATTCCCCTCTCAGGTTCTGGAGTAGCTTTGAAAACCAAGAGCCTCACAACTCTGGTAACTAGATAAACTAGCAGCCTATCAACACATAAAGGATTAGGGTAGGTTTAGAATTCCCTGAAATGTCCATACCTAAAGAACTGTCATAATTTTCATAGTCAAAATGTCAAAAGACAAGGACAAGAGATAATCTTGAAAACTGCAATAGAAAATATCATTCTCAATAAGAGTAAAGACTGACTTCTCACTAGAAACCATGGAAGCCAAATGGCATTGAGATGACATAATCCAAAGTGTTGAAAGAAAAAAAAAAACAACCACAACTGTTAACAAAGAATCTTACATCAGCAAAACCATTCTTTAAAAATGAAGGAGAAATCAAGATATTTCTAGAAAAACAAAACTAAGAAAATATGTTGCTAGTAGCTGTGCCCAAGAAATGAAGAGAATATTTCAGGCTAACACTAGACGTAACTGTTTTACATAGTGAAACAAAAAGCACCAGTAAAGTAACTGCATAGGTAAATATAAAAGTATAGATAGATTTTTTCATTGCAATTCTTTTCTTCTCCTATATGATTTAAAAGACAGCTATACAATTTTAAAACTGTGTTGATGGGTTTACAATGTATAAAAATGTAATATATATGACAATAATAGCACAAAGTAAAGGGAAGTGAATGGAACTATATTGGAGCAAAGTTTTTGTAATGAAATTAGGTTGGTATTAATCTAAACTAGATTGTCTTATGTTAACATGCTAATAATAATCACCAGGGTAACCATTAAGAAACCAATTCTAAAACATATAGTAAAAGAAACAAAGAAATTAAAATAGTATGCTAAAAAGAAATCTGTCAAATACAGAAGAAGGCAATAAATGAAGCAATGAGAAAAATGGGTGAAGACATAAGAAACACAGACAGCAAAAAGGAAAACAGCAGATGGAATTCTTACTTTAACAGTAATCACATTATATGTATATGGAATAAAGATTCCAATCAAAAGTCAGAGACTGGTAGAATGGATAAAAAAAACAAAAACACCATGATCCAATATACACAGTCTCTAAGATATATACTTTAGATTCAAAGACAGAAATTGGTTAAAAATGAAACTATGAAAAGATTACGCTATACAAACAATAATCAAAAGAAAGTTGGAGTGTGCATACTAATATCAGACAGAAGAAACTTTAAGACAAAAATTTTCCCTAGAGACAAAGAACATTTTATAATAATAAAAGAATCAACCCATCAGAAAGTAATAACGATTGTAAACATATATGCATCTAACAAAAAAGCCCCGATATACTCGAAGCAAGAACTTACAGAACCGAAGGGAAAAATACACAATTAAACAATAATAGCTGGAGACCTCAGTATTCCATTTTCAATAATGGATAGAATAACTAGGCAGAAGGTCAACAGGGAAAGAGAAGACTGAAATAGTACTAAAAATCAACTAGACCTAACAGAGATCTATAGAATACTCCACCCAACAACAGTAGAATACAATTCTTCTCAAACACACGTGGAAATTCACAGATGTGTGGGAATTAAATGATACATTTCTAAATAATCAACAAACAAAATATCCCAAGAGAAATTAGAAAATATTTTAAAGAATAAAAACATAAACAAAATATACCCCAACTAATGGGATTCAATTAAACTAGTGCTTAGAGGGAAACTTAAAGCAATAAATGCCCATATTAAAAAAAGAAGAAAATCTCAAGTCAAATCAGGAACAAAAGAGGAATATCACTACCAACCACACAGATTATAAAGGCCTATTAATAACAATATATTTCAAGAAATCAGAAAGCCTAGATAAAATGCACATTTATTAAAGTGTTTTTGTTGTTGTTTTTAAATGTTTGTATCATAAGTTCTCCAAAGTGTCAAAGCAACACAGTTAACTCCTGCCTTCATAAAAGGTGAGATATTGTATTTTTAAAATTGATTTTATTTTTATCAAAGTAATATATGTATGTAGTTTATTAAGTAAAATTATATTAAAAGTCTTATAGTGAAAAACTGCATTCTTCTGCCACATCCCTCTCTATTCGGTCTCTGGAAGCAATTGTCCTCAACTCTTCTGGCTTTTTCCTCTGGGCTTTACATATATATGTATATATGAAGCCATATATACATATATATACACATAGACACATACACACACATATATATACATATACACATACATACATATATATGTTAATAAATATACAGTGTTAAATTGGTTTCAGGTATACAATATAATGATTCAACAATTCCATACATCACTCAGTGCTCATCATGATAAGTGTACTCTTAAACCCCTTTATCTATTTCACCTATTCCCCCACCTACCACCCCTCTAGCAACCACCCATTTGTTCTCTGTATTTAAGAGCCTGGGTTTCTTTGTCTTTTTGTTTTGCTTCTTAAATTCCACATATGAGGAGAATCATATGGTATTTGTCTTTCTCTGACTTATTCCACTTAGCAGTATAACCTCTTAGTCCATCCATGTTGTCACAAATGGCAAGAATTCATTCTTTTTATAGTTGAGCAATATTCCATTATATATACCTATATATATATATCACATCTTCTTTATCCATTAATCTATCAATGGACATTTGGGTTGCTTCCATATTTTGGCTATTGTAAATAATGCCGCAATAAACACAGGAATGCATATGTCTTTTCAAATTGGTGTTTTATTTTCTTTGGGTAAATACCCAGTAATGGAATCACTGGGTCATATGGTATTTCTATTTTTAATTTTTTGAAAAACCTCCATGCTGTTTTCTACAGTTGCTGCACCAATTTGCATTCCCACCAACAATGCACAAGGGTTCCTTTTTTAAAAGTCTATTTTTAGTTTTTTGAGAAACGTTTATACTATTTCCACAATGGTAGTACAAATTTGCATTCCCACCAACAGTGCACAAGAGTTTCTTTTTCTCCATATCCTCTCCAACCCTTGTTATTTCTTGTCTTTTTGATTCTAGCCATTCTGACAGGTGTGAAGTGATATCTCCTTGTGGTTTTGATTTGCATTTCCTTGTACAGTGATGTTGAGCATCTTTTCATGTGTCTGTTGGCCGTGAGCATGTCTTCTTTGGAAAAACGTCTATTCAGGTCCTCTGCGCTTTTTAAAATCAGATTATTCCTTTTGTTTTGTTTTTTGGTATTGAGTTGTATAAATGCTTTATATATTTTGGATATTAATCCCTATTGGATACATCATTTGCAAATACCTTCTCCCATTCAGTAGGTTGTCTTTTTGTTTTGTTGATGGTTTCCTCTGCTGTGCAAAAGCTTTTTATTTTGGTGTAGTCCCAATATTTTATTTTTGCTTTTGTTTCCCTTGCCTCAGGAACGATGTATCTAGAAAAATGTTGTGATGGCTAATGTCAAAGAAATGACTGCCTATGTTTTCTTCTAGGAGTTTCATGCTTTCTGGTCTCCTATTTAGGTCTTTAGTCCATTTTGAGTTTATTATTGTGTATGGATGGTGTAAGAAAGTGGTCCAATTTCGTTCTTTTGCATGTAGCTGTCCAGTTTTCCAAGAACTATTTTTTTTTAAAGATTTTATTCATTTATTTGAGAGAGAATGAGATAGAGAGAGCATGAGAGGGGGGAGGGTCAGAGGGAGAAGCAGACTCCTTGCTGAGCAGGGAGCCCGATGCGGGACTCGATCCCAGGACTCCAGGATCATGACCTGAGCCGAAGGCAGTCGCTTAACCAACTGAGCCACCCAGGTGCCCTCCAAGAACTATTTGTTGAAGACTTTCTCCCCATTGTATACTCTTGCCTCCTTTGTCACAGATTAATATAAGTGTGGGTCTAGATGATATTCCTTATACTTTATTCTTCATTTATCAATTTAAAACACTATTGGTTAACTCCCAATCATATATGAAGACTTCACCCTTCTGTATTCTTATTCCACATTTCTACCCATCTCTGATATCAGAATAACATTATAATGTGGGATTATATACATAGCCAACATAAATATAAATAGCTAATGTCTACATTATTATGAGTTGTAAATATTGTAAGCAAAGAAGTGAACTAGGACCATGCCTATTATTTCTCCTGGAGTTAATAACTACCTGATTTTTTTCACCCATCTAGTTTTCTATGTACTTAATACAATTATTACATACTCTTCCAACATCACTGCTACATGCCTATTAATATTTTTTCTATATGCTCACACATGTCACTTTCCTTTGTTTCCTGGACAGCTCCTTCCTAAGGTTCTCTTTCAGAGAATACAATATGGAAATGATTGCCCTCTTGGTCTGTTGAATAGCAGCCATGCTGACACTTCTTTATCCCTCTCCTGAGTGGGATTCTTTTTTTTTTTTCCAGTCATTTATATCTTTCTCTTTCTTAATTTATTTAATCAACTGGACAAATCACATCCTCTAATAATTTCATAGGCATCAGTCCATGGAAAGTATTTTTTAGGGAAAGGAGGGACTACTCTTTCTTTTCTACCATCACACTTGATTTGGCTGAGTACAGAATTAACTAGTGAAATTGTTTCCCTTAGGTTTTCAAGAAATTGTTTCACAATTTCTAGTTGTGGAGAAGTCCAATGCCATTGTACTCTTTTGGGTGTGAACTATCCCCATTCCTTGCATTTGGGAAGCTCTTACAACCTTTTCTTTATCCTTGGTATGCTGCAATTTTTTTATTTTTTCCTTTGGTATGAGTATTTTTCATTTATTGTGCTGGATATTCAGTGGGCTTTTTCAATGTGGAGACTCATTTCCTTCAGTTCTGAGAAAAAATAAACATATTAATTCTTTCATAATTTCTTTTTCACCCTACTTTTTCTGTTCTTCCTTTATGGGAGTCTTACTTGCAATATGATGGGCCTGCTGGGGTAAGCCTTGAATCTCATGTTTTTTCTGCTTTCTGTTTCTTTTATTTTTTTCAGGTTTTTATTTAAATTCTAGTTGGTTAACAGGGTAATATTGGTTTCAGGAGTAGAATTTAGTGATTCATCACTTACATATAACACCCAATGCTAATTACAAGTACCCTCCTTAATACCCATCACCAATTTAGCCCATCCGCACCCACTTCTCCTCCAGCAACCCTCAGTTTGTTCTCTATAGTTAAGAGTCTTTTATGGTTTGCCTCCCCCCTCTCTTTTTTTCTTCCTTCCCCTTCTGTGTTTCTCTTAACCTCTTTGCTTCCTGTTTTATTTTCTAGGGGCTCTTCATAACTTTCTCTTCCAGTCTATTTAAGTTTATAATTAAATTTTATTTATCATATTTTTAATTTCAAATTTTTGCTTTTTCTGCTTTGAAAAATTTAAATAGCACCTTATCCTTATTTAATGAACTCAATAGTTTCATTGATTCTTTGAAAATACAATTTGTCTCTAACTTATATATATATTTTCCTTTTTGCTTTTGTATTTTAATCTTCTAGCTACCTTCATTGCCAGTTTCCTCTGGATCACCTTATACTGTTTGATTCAGATTATCATGTTTTTCATGTTGGAAGCTTTCCTTAAATTAATGGACAATTGTTGGAGTGAACTGTTGGACATTCACTCATATTAAGAATGAAGCACCAAAAGGAAGTGTGTGGGTAGGACCTGTCAACTGGTGGCTTTCACTGCAAGTTAATCAGGTTAATAAGATAAAGTGTCCTATTTGTAGGAGAATCTCCAAATGTCAGGATCTGAAAATCTTTTGCTCTGGGGATATTAAAGTGCTATTCAACAGTAAAGTACTATTTCCTTACTCTGTTTTACTATACAGGTTGAAATTCTACTTTGAGCAGGCTTTCTAAAATCTACAGCAATCTCAAAGATATTTCAAAAATATATTCATCTAATCTGGCATTATAAAAATTATTTTATAATTAATTCTGAATACAATCTTAAGTAATTTATCAATTTAAAATGCTTTAGCTAAAATGAAGTTCAAATTATTTAAGACCTCTTCACAGATTTTCACAATATGTTAGACATGTTTTATACATCCTTCTTACTTCTAAATGCATTAGGAAAAAAAGGATGACACAGCATTGTAAAATTTAAGTTTTAGATAACGGGACTTAGAGAAATATAGAACTGGAAAGGATTTAGAGCTATCATTCCAAATATTTTATAGAATAGGGAACAGCATTTGGATCCTTCCTTCAGGAGATTAACTAAAATGGAGAATCATGACTAGTTACCTATCTTTATATGAGATGCCAACATGTAAATAAACTTTCAAAAAAGTAGTCATACACTTAAAGTTATGCACAATGAAACATTCTCTTACCTGCTTTTGTCTAAAACAACATATATACTTACAAAATTTGGTCAATACCAAAATTTTTTAGTGGTGTTGAGTGCTTTTGATTTAGTTATGTAAAAAATACATTCTTTTCTAAAAATTTTTTTTAAAGATTTTATTTATTTGAGACAGAGGGAGAGAGCGCATACAAGGTGGGGGGGGGGGAGCAGAGGCAAAAGGAGAAACAGATTCCCCATCAAAGCAGGAAGCCCAACATGGGGCTCGATCTCAGGACCCCAAGATCATGACCCGAGCCAAAGACAGATGCTTAACTGAGCCACCCAGGTGCCCTCTTTTTCTAAAATTTAAAGCAAAAATTTATTCTTGTTATACATGGAGAAATGAAATGTGTTTGGGATGATATTTAAATCACAAGTCCAGTATGATATGGTAAAAGACTACTGAAATGGGAATAAAGGAGTCTGGGTTCTAGTTCATTACTTGAATTTTCAACATGGACAAATCACTTAACCTCTCTGGGCTTCAGCTTCCTCCAGTATAAAAGTGTTAGACTAGGTAATCTCTCTTAGGGCCTCTCTTATCACTGAAAGTTTCATTACTTCAATGCAATTATTTGCACAGCAACAAAATTATTTACTAATTGATAATGAGTGATAGACTTAGTTTTACTTGATGTTTAAGTTCTGTCTAATTATTCATTTTGCCATCACCATGGAATAGGAACTTGACCTTAAAGTCTGGTTAAAAACAAACAAACAAACAAACAAAAGAAACAGGGTATGTTGGGGCCCAGCAAGTCAGGAAAGAGCAGGAACCAAAGTTCAGAGGTGAATATATCCGCACATGTCCAATGAACATATCAAGAGACAATGGGAGCAGAAGGGTCATAATAGTCTACTAGAGAAACAAGCCATCCTGAGGGGAAGGGCACAAGAATGACTGGGTCTGCACTTTAGGTTTTCTCAGGAGAGTGGACATAAAAAAGACACAATCTATGGTTATTTTCTCTGCATATAGCAAGGCCTAGATGTCACACTACCTTTTTCTAATATTCTCGCATAAGAAACTTAACAATCATGGCATCTACATATTGCCTTAAAAAAAAAAGTTTGAAGTTGGCTCAGTTGGTTAGTTGTCTGACTCTTGGTTTCAGCTCAGGTCATGATGTCAGGGTCGTGGGATGGAGCCCCGTGTTGGGCTCTGCCCTCAGCACAGCCTGCTTGTCCCTCTCCCTCTGCTGCTCCCCGCCCTCCCTCGCTCACATGTTCTCTTTCTCTTCAAAATAAATAAATAAAATCTTAAAAAAAAAGTTTAAAGAAAACATTTTGGGACAAAATGCTCATGAAATCAAACATTTCCCCTGTACCAATGCATCCCCTAAGCTCAGTCTCTAATTTTATAAATTACAGATAATCCATGAGGAGTATGGCTAGTCTCAAACTTGCTAAAAATCATAACTCAAAAATGAAAAAGTTTCTCTAAAACAACATATAAAAGTATTTTTCAAATAATGTATTAATAAAGTTACAAAGTATTAGTTTTTTTAAAAAAAACAAAACATTAGAAACTGCATTTGAACTGTTGCCTCAGCCTGAAACCCAAATAAATTGTTTAATAATTCTTCCAAGGTAAATTTTTTTTTGAAATTTCAAACCCGATGTTATTTAGCAATTTTCCCTAAAAGGGTTTATTTTGTGGAGTTCAGCAGACAAAAATTTGAGGATTTGAATTAGGTACTCTCTCTTCCTTGCCCTTCACATCCATTCAAATATCAGGATATATGTAATCAACTTCTATATCTCCAACATTCAAATTCTCTTTTGCATTCCTACTGCCTCACCTAGTTCAAAGTCACAGTATTTTTTTTTTTTTTTTGAGAGAGAGAGATAGAGAGTGAACATGGGCATGAGTGGGGGTGCGAAGGGGCAGGAGCAAAGGGAGAGAGAGAGAGAGAATCCCAAGCAGGCTCCACGCTGAGGAATGTGGGGCTCGACCCCATGACCCTGTAATCATGACCTGAGCTGAAATCAAGAATCTGATACTTAGCTGACTGAGCCACCCAGGTGCCCCAGAAATCTGATTTTTAAATTTAAAAATAAAATAATTGAAAAAAGGTGTGTTCCTGTTGAATCCAGAATTACTGGCTTATAAGGCCAAGTGGAAGAAATTTTGTCTGGTATTTTCACTGTAAGCATCTTTGCCATTGACATTTTTGTTGCATAACTAATCAGCTGTAGGCTGTTTCGCTATAAAAGATAAAATGATGAAAAACAAAAGAGGGACATTCATTGACACAATGTAACATGAAAAATGAATAACAAAAAGGTTTTGTTGTGAAGTACAAAATATTTGAATACATTCAAAATGTATAATTTCATGGCAATACTGTGCAAATAACTGATTTTATTTTGTGGGTTATATCTAAGCACTTGTCTTCAATTTCTTTTGTTCATAGTATTATATGTTTTTGTTTTTGTTTTTTTTTAGCTGGTTGATTCACCTGCTTGTTAGGCAGTGGTTTTTTTTTTTTTCCCACTAAAATCTCTTCCTTCATTAAGAGAGATATCAGTTTCCAAATACAAGGATGCATATTTGTAACTGAGCTTTTTATTGCATTATGAAAACCTTCTGAAATGTTTGTGTTTGGCATACTGCTACATGTCAGTTGATAGATATTCCAAAGTTCCATGGGTAAAGTGGGTTCAAAACTCTGCACCACTATATAGACCGGTATGAGGGCTTAGATTTATATAATATAAAAACGGGAGTACTGCATCAATGGAAGAAAAAACCCAACCTGTCAACCAGTTGATGAAACTAACCAACTGTCAAACCAAACTGTCAACCAATTATTTTTCTACCTTTTATGGCAAAATTGCCTTATGGCCAATTAGTTATGTAGCAAAAATGTTTGCAATGAAAATGCTTAAAGCAAAAATGCTTGTGGCAGGGGCGCCTGGGTGGCTCAGTCATTAAGCGTCTGCCTTCGGCTCAGGTCATGATCCCGGAGTCCTGGGATCGAGCCCCGCATCGGGCTCCCTGCTCAGCGGGAAGCCTGCTTCTCCCTCTCCCACTCCCCCTGCTTGTGTTCCTTCTCTCACTGTGTCTCTCTCTATCAAATAAATAAAATCTTTAAAAAAAAATGCTTGTGGCAAAGATGCTTATGGTGAAACTACCTAGAACCAGATGAAACATCTCAAAATATGGAGCAAATATAGAAAGAGAGGGAAATCTTCAGGGAAAACAGACTTGGAAAATAACTCCAAGAGAAATTTCCGGTAACGAAGATAATAATCATAAAAGAAAATGAGAAAAATAACAGGAAGGTTGGGAATAAAGAAATGACAGAAGTAAAATTCCCTGGTTTGAAGAAGAATTGAGTTTGCAAATGAAAGGGCTAAGTTCTAGGTAGATTAATCAGAGTAAGGCATACAACTAGATATATATTGGTAAAATTCCTTTATTATGATTAAAAGGAAACATTACAAATTTCCAGAAAGAACAAGTTACTTAGCAAAGAAAAAACAATTAGATTGACATCTTTCTACCTGTAACACTTGAAGCTGGAAGATATTGCAATACTGAGGAGAGAGAGAAAAAACTGCCAACAAACAATTATATCCCCATTCAAGTTAGCATTCATCTTGCAGGCTAAAGGAAAGAATTCTGGATATGCAAAGATGAGCTCTTCACCCCATCTGATACTCAAGAATATCAAGAAAATACTCAAGAAAAACACCATACCAAATAACATAAGAACCAGAATAGAAATCTCAATAGGGAAGACGATGAATAGAAAACGGTGTAATAAGCCTTGCAAAATACATGTTAAAACTAAATGGATAATGATTGTCTGACTGGGAACTGACAATATAACTGCCAAGTAAGGATTCTTAAAATAGAAGAGACATATGGCAAGGGAAAAATCTAATAAATCTGGAACCAAATGTATTGAACTCTGTCAGGAAAATCGAGGAGTTGGTAAAGGAAAGTAAAAGCACCCTAAAGGCCAAGGGGAATGGAATGGAGAATGAAAACATTCTAAAGCGTTCATCTAGGAGAAGGGAATAGAGTGGATTGGTAGAGAGTTTATTTGGTTTTGGTTTTCATATAATATTATATAATTGTGGAGAAATATGTGTTAGGTAATAAGCATCAGAAGTATCAGAATAAAAAAAGCACATTATTTCCGGATTAATAAGGCACAAAGAAAAATAATGCACTGAAAATGAAATTAATAATAACTTTAACAAATCAGTAAAAATAAAGGGAAAAGAGCAAACAATAAAATAAATAATGAACACAAAGTAACATGAAAGAACTATAATGAGGTATATAAGTTGTCACTGTACATAGTGATAAGAGGATCCCTCTTAAATAGGGAGTTTCAGACTGGGTTAAAAGCAAAATCCAGCTATATGGCATTTTACAAAACAACACATTTAAAAGAAATTACTAAATATCTTTCTTATTTTAGTGCTAAGGATGTCAAAATATAAATGTAAACATATACATGTATATCTCTATATCTGTCTATCTATTAATCTAACTAAAAAAGATAAAATAAGAGGTAGGCATGGTAAGTACTAAGTAAAATCAAATTCTGTATAAAGACAAATGATACCTGGACATTTAACAGAAACATATTTTTTTTAATATTCCAGAATACTCTAGAGGAATATTTTCTTTGTGATATTCATGGCAATTTGGATACCTACCTTCATTACCATTGCTCTGCAAATAAATTTTCCTTAGTGTAATGTGAATTTGGGAACAATTATTTTCTTTCAAAATAACTTAAAAATAGTATGTTTAACTTGCTTTTTTACCTGAAAATGGTATGGTTTTATTTAAACATGCTATTTTCTATATTTGACAACCAGAATGACAAGAAAAACAAAGAAGAAAACAAAATGAAGGCAGAACTGTCAGACAAGGAAAACTTACCCAAATGGAGATAAAAATTCGAGGGTAAACAAGGGCAAATTCATACGTCAATATTCTGAGAATAACTTATTTGGAATGGTATAATTTGTAAATCTGAGGTTTATAAGGTAAACAGCAATAACAAATATCTTGAAATATGAAAAAAGAAAATATACTCTACCCTAAGTGACATTTAATTACCCCAAGAAAAATGTATACAAAGATTATTCTAAAAATGTGATGGATATGCCCCTTTAAGAGATGAAGAAATAGAAATTAAGCTATTATTGGATCTCAGAAATGGTAGAAGTAAACTTTCTGGTTTCCTTTATAAATGATTACATAATCCCTTCAAATTATGCATTCTGAGACACTGTCAATTTTTTTTCTTTAAAGTAACATTCTGGTATAGTACTATCCCAACTTTCCAATTAAAACTATGTTGTTAAGCATGGACCATCCAATTCTTGTTAGGTAGCAAGGACAGTATATGAATACATAAGATATGTTACATTACTAAGTTACCTTCAGATAAGGTTTCACTGCTTCATGCATTTTATGTAAATGAACAAATATTCTTATGTAAATATGTGCATGTCTCTGTAAAAAAATTCATCGCAGCTTTACCCTACAAACACAAGTTCTGGTTAAAAGGAAATCATACTAGATTTTAATATTCCAGTGAAATCCAAAGTATCTTGGAAAATGCTGTATGACTAACTGAAGATTTAAAAAATTTACCAGTCCACCCTCACTGAACTAACCTAGATGAAGAGACTGATTACAGCTGAAATCTCACTTTCACTCCTGCATAACTTTCTCAAAGATTTGTTTGGAAACTGTCTCATGCTTAGTCACGCTCCAAATATGATTTTTATGAGCAAAAGCAGTTAGCTATTTTTGTGTTATGCAAGATGGGAAAAGATATATGAGTATTCTTTTTTAAGCAACATAATTTGATTTTTATGCTTATTCAATATTAAAAAAGCGGTTCATTTTTACATTTTAGAATTGCCATATGGATATATTTCACTGAAGATCCATTCCTATTGAAAGCCTGGAGAACTCTTGTTTACAACAAGAGGTAGAGCAACAGAGGATAATTTATACATTGTCTATGTATATTTTATTTCCATTCCAGTTTTTAAACAGTAGACTTTGAACAGCAGACTAAGTAGACTTAGTCTCTAGAAAAATAGAAACATGAAAGAGCAGATCCTAAAAAACCACAATGCACATAAAATTCTTTTTGTAATTCACTAATAATAGTTTTGACTATTTATTGAGAACTTTCCATGTGCCAGGCATTGTCCTGTAGAATATCTCATTTAATCCCCATAACAGATCTAGGTGGCAGGCATAATTATTCCCACTTTACTAAGTAAGGTAACAAAACTGGAGAGATCACATGGGCAGAATCTTAGCTCAAGTCTGACTTCAAAGCTCTTTGATCTAAAATAATGTAAAGGTTATTATCAAAGACATTTACCTCTAAGATGACAATGTGCAAAGTAGTCATTAGTGAATAGTACCCAAAGACGAACGTGTGCACCCATGCGCACGTGTGTGCGTACACACACACACACACACACACACACACACTTCTCCTTAGGTGTAGAGGCCAGCATGCTGAAAAGATACAACAATATCTCATTCATCTAGAACCATCAAGGAATTAGAAACTTTAAGTAAAGGAGATTTTTCCAGATAATTAAAACATAGCACTCTTAATATTTAAGAAAATTTTTCTAAATACAAATAATATATTTTCCTATATTCTTAACAGAATGAACTTTGAAGAACAACATAACTTTTCTTGATAATGCAAGCTTATTCTTATGAAAATTGGGATCTCTTCTGGTTAACAAATTCAGTGAATGTGCTTTAATTACAGTGATGACCTTAGCTGTCAATGTGTGTAGTGCTATTTGCCCTTATTGTAATAGGACCTGGATTGCTTTTTGATTGTTTTAAATCTTTTCCAATATTTTCCTATTTTCTCCTATTAGTTGGCTACTATAAGCATGCCTACCTCTGCCCACTATGTTCCTCAGTCCATTAAAAAGAAAAAAAAATCCCAAAACAATTGCAGGTTGGGAAATAGAAAAACAAGTTAATGTTTCAACCCTCCTAACTTCTGTCCTCTTTTCTGTCTATTCATTCAACAAATAAAACGTTGCTGTTTTAGGTCCAAGGCACTGTGTTAGATGCTGGTTAAAATTAAATATTATGTTATAATAACCATGAAAATGACTGAGAAACAATTCCTCTATAATATTAACTCTTTTGCCTTTGGGACACATAGCTCAACAATATATAGAGTACCCTATACAGTGAGAAAGCAGCTACCAGGCAGGATAAGTCTATAAAGTCTCCACTTAGGCCTTACACTTCTGGAGTGTAAGGAAGATGCTATCTTCTAGGTAGAAAGAATGACATTGTGATCATGTAAAAGGTGCATGTGAAGGCTTACAAGCAGAAGAGCCCCAAATAAGTGCAAGTAAGATAAAGGCATCTATGTAAACAAAAGCAAAGAGAGAGAGAGAGAGAGGAAAAAAGAGAAACCTTTGAGGCCTATGATTATGATTATATCTGATATAATCATATACTCCTAATATATTCTAGAGGTAAGTCAGAAGCCACGTGCACCAGTCTGTCAGATCACTGGACTACAGGGCCCCATTCCACAGCTGTCTTAGATTCTGCATTGGAATGCTTTATTAAATCACTTAGCTGATGCTGTGTTGGTGGTCCAGCATCCACATTTTGTTCAATACCATACTATATGACACTGGGGTAAAAATAATATCAATATTATACCTGAAAAATAAACGTAAATAAAATAAATTTTCATTTATTTCAAATTTATTTTTCAAAATAAATTTGAAAAAGAAAATGGCTGTGGTAGTTCTGGTATGACCTGGGCACAGGTTTGGGTGCAGTGTTTCTCAGTATGGTTCACTTACTATCTGTAAAATAATCACCTACAGTGCTTATTAATTAAACATGGATTCCTCAGCCTTATCCCTCTAGTGAATTAGAGAAACTGGGGCCTAAGCCCAAGAATCTGAATTTTTAAGGAACTCAATTCTAAGTATCTAAAAATCATCTTTTATAATAAACAGCTGTAACTGGAAGCTACATTAGAAATAAAATACTCTTGCAAGAAGTTAAAATAGATTTTCTATCTTATCTACATACAAAGGCCATTCTTTTGTTCATTCATTAATGATTTATGGAACACTCATTACATGTCACACAGTGTATCTAGATGTTGGTAACACAAAGAGAGAGTCCCTGAACTCAAAAACCTCCATCTAATGTTTGTAAGGATAGTAAAATCAACAGTCTTTTCACTGAAGAAGTTCTAATTAAGTTCTATTATAGAATATGAACAAATGATAATTGCAATTAGTTAATATAACTTGACCTATAAATCCTCTTTAAGAAAACAGCAACAAAATAAGTCCTTTTGAATGACTTCTATACTGCATTTTAGGACAAAGAACTTCTCATTTATCTCTTATGAGATGTTATGGATGAATGCAGTTTTTAGGTAAGTGAAGTTCACTTAAAAAGTACCCAAACTATTTGGACTCTAATCGCTTTGGCGAGCTTTCTAAAATTTAATACGTATTACCTGGTCTCCACAACCTTGCCAGGCCAATCAATAACCAACATTAAGTGAGTAAATTCCTGCTGCTAGTCACCCTGCAGCATGCTACATGGGAAAGAGCTGGACAGCAAAAAGAAGTCTGCAATTTAGCAGGTCCATCCTTGGAACTTTTGATTGGAGATTCACATTTAACACCACTATTTTCTGTCTTAATACACATGCTTGTCTCTCTTGATCAGGAGTTTCCAGAGTAAATTTTGTTTATATTACATATCTCATGTTTTCAGTTAGACAGTCTCAAACAAGCATTTTAAATTTGTTGAAAATTTCTACATGCTTTTTCTAGATGTTTGTATGGTAACAAACATAAACAACCCTGTCATACTAAGCAATATATCAAAAACAATTTTGCATGGTTTAATTGACCTTGCTCATCACTTACTGTACCATTCTATAAAATAATGATACTCTAGAGGCATTTGAGGTGTACAGGGTCATTGCTATACTGTGTCAACATCAAGAAGTACAGTGCTTCTAATGTACTATATAGGAATTAAGAGCTGTCAGAAGAAACCAGAAGATAAAGTTTATGTAATCAATTTAGCTAAAACTTATATTAACATTTTACCAAAATTGTGTATTAACATTTTTTTAAATAGTAATAATGGTTATAGTCCTCTCTTTTAGGACAAAAAGTATGGACTTTGCCCAGCAATAAACCCACGCTTATATGGTCAATTAATCTACAAAAGAGGCAAGAATATACAATGGAGAGAAGATAGTTTCTTCAACAAAAGGTGCTCAGAAAACCAGACATCTACTTGCAAAAGAATGAACTGGACCACTTTCTTACACCACACATACAATAATAAACTCAAAATGGACTAAAGACTTAAATGGGAGACCTGAAACCATAAAACTCATAGAAGAAGACATAGGCAGTCATTTCTTTGATATCAGCCATCACAACATTTTTCTAGATATGTCTCCTAAAGGAAACAAAAGCAAAAATAAACTATTGGGATTACACCAAAATAAAAAGCTTTTGAACAGCAAAGGAAACCATCAAAAAACAAAAAGGCAACCTACTGAATGGGAGAAGGTTTTTTTTTTTTTTTTTTTTTTAAAGATTTTATTTGTTTATTTGACAGAGAGAGACACAGCGAGAGAGGAAATACAAGCAGGGGGAGCGGGAGAGGGAGAAGCAGGCTTCCCGTGGAGCAGGGAGCCCGATGCGGGGCTCGATCCCAGGACCCTGGGACCATGCCCTGAGCCGAAGGCAGACGCTTAACGACTGAGCCACCCAGGCGCCCCTGGGAGAAGGTTTTTGTAATATATCCAACAGGGATTAATATCCAAAATATATAAAAAACTTAAATAACTCAATACCAAAAAAACCAACCTGATTTTAAAAAGGGCAGAGGACCCGAACAGACATTTTTCCAAAAAAGACATACTCATGGCCAACAGACACATGAAAACATGCTCATCATCACTATACAAAGAAATACAAACTAAAACCACAACGAGATATCGCCTCACACTTGTCAGAATGGTTAGAATCAAAAAGACCAGAAATACAAGTGTTGGCAAAGATGTGGAGAAAAAGGAACCCTTGTGCATCACTGGTGGGAATGCAAATTGGGGCAGCAACTGTAGAAAACAGCAGGGAGATTTTTCAGAAAGTTAAAAATAGAAATACCATATGACTCAGTGATTCCACTACTGGGTATTTACCCAAAGAAAATGAAAACACTAATTTGAAAAGACATATGCATTCCTGTTTATTGCAGCATTGTTTATAATTGCCAAAATATGGAAGCAACCCAAGTGTCCATTGATAGATGAATGGATAAAGATGTGTGTATATATAAAATGGAATATTAATCAGCCATAACAAGAATGAGATCTTGCCATTTGCGACAATAGGAGTGGACATAGAGGGTATAATGCTAAGTGAAATAAGTCAGACCAAGACAAATACCATATAATTTCATTTATATAGGAAATCTAAAAAACAAAACAAATAAATAAACAAAAAGCAGAGACAGACCCATAAGTACAGAGAACTGATGCTGCCAGAGGGATGGGGGGTGGCGTATGGGCATTTTGGGTGAAGGAGAGTAGGAGATACAGGCTTCCGGGTATGGAATGAATAAGTCATGGAGATAAAAGATACAGCATAAGGAATAGTCAATGGTATTATAACAGTGTTGTATGGTCATAGTAGCCACACTTGTACTTAGCATAGCATAATGTAGAGACTTGAATCATTATGTTGTATACCTGTAACTAATGTTACATTGTGTATTAGCTATACTTCAATAGCAAAGAAATGGGGGGCATCTGGGTGGCTCAGTCGGTTAAGAGTCTGCCTTTGGCTCTTGATATCAGCTCAGTTTAGAGGGCTTCATGCTTAGTGGGGAATCTGCTTCTCCCTCTCCCCTTGGCCCTCCCCTTAACTCCTGCTTGTGTGCTCTCTCTCTCAAATAAATACATAAATAAAAAATAAAAAAATAAATGCATGAGATTTGAAACTATTTTTTCCCTATACGTTTAGAGACTTTGTTTCCAGATCCATGATTCTGTAACAAAGTTATTTCAAAGCCTATAGAAGCCACCAAAATGTCTGCAATGCCACAAAATTACTTAAATTTGAAAACTGTATTTGAATCACAAACATTTCAACAATGAAAAAAATCTTATTAATTTAAAATTTTTGGAAGTGTCAATTAGGAAGGTAGTCCAAATTTCAAAATGGTATTAAATAATACTTATTCTATAGACAGAAGTTAGTACAGAAAGTAAAAAGAATTTAAAGTCTTATATTATTTAACAATAAATTAAATATGGATACCATATTCTGCATTTACCTAACCAATTATCCAGTAAAATATATTTATAATGCCTGAGTTATCAATTTTTGTAGTATACAGCCACAAAAAAGTGGATCAGAACTAATGAGTTCTTCCCCCAAATTCAACATTTTTATCAATTGCCATATGCTAAAAACTTAACAATGAAATGTTCCTTTTTGCTAATGTAAAATTTTAAATACACTGATATATTAAATACACTGACAACCTTCTTTTTTAAAAATTTATTTATTTTAGAGAGAGGAGGGGGGAAGGTAGAGAGAGAGAGACAGAGACAGAGAGAATCTCAAGCAGACTCCCCACTAAGCATGAAGCCCCCTGACCTGAACTGAAATCAAGAGCCGAACGCCCAACTGACTAAGGCACACAGGCACTCCCTGACAACCTTCTTTATACAATGTATCAGCTGTATTTCCACTGAGGCTATCTTTTTAGACATAAGACTATGATTTGAGTCACTATTTTGGTTAAGAAGTTCCTTAAGTTTCCCTCAGCCATAGTTTGTATTCCACTTTCTTGTTAAGGACGGTTAAAAGTTCTTTGCTGCTTTTAATTCTTCTGAAGTGGAAGGTCTTTAAAATTGGGGTTGGATGAGTAAAGGCATTTTGGAAATCACTACAAAACTGACAAAAAGCAATATGAAATTGCTAGCTAAAGAAATAGAGCTAAAGATTCAACTTTAAGATCAAAACTTTGTGCTAAATCTTACAATTGTGCTGATAGGAAACATTCAGTCTCATGCTGGAACTTTTTTCTTAAAGAAATAGGAATTGTGCTGGTATAATAAATAAGTGCAAACATTTTACACACATGAAATCCATTAATTTTAAATAAGGTTTTTGTAAGACAGAGGTGGAAGTGTAGCTTCACATATTTGCTGCTGGTAGAGGAGTTTTTACATATTTAGAATGACTTGGCAATACATGCATATATGTACATAACTGTGTGTATGCATATGAAAAGTTATACATTACATTTTATGTTGATTGTCATTTTCAGTCCATTACATAGCAAGGTGGTATAAAGGAAAAAGGACAAACCCATGAAGCAAGAAACGGGATTTAGTTTCTGCTCCAAGCCTATGTAATGTGTAACCTAAGACAACTGTTTGTCATTGAACTTCAGGATACCAGGACTTTTTCTACCAAAAATACAAGGTTATTGTAAGGATTCATAATATAGGTATTGTATATATTATATTTATGTAAAGTAATATATATAGACATGCTTTTTAAAGTATGGTTTTTCAACTAAGATTTCAGAATAATTTTTTTTAATTTAATTTTATTATGTTATATTAGTCACCATACAGTACATCATTAGTTTTTGATGTAGTGTTCCATGATTCATTGTTTGCATATAACACTCAGTGCTCCATGCAGTACGTGCCCTCCTTAATACCCATCACCCGACTAACCCATCCCCCCACACCGCTCCCCTCTAAAACCCTCAGTTTGTTTCTTTTTACTAATAATTAGGTACCAAAGTTTGCAAAATAATTTTATTTATTCTTAATGTAAGAAGCATTCAATATACCCTTATACTATAAGTCATATTCTCTCTCACTCCCTTTCAAGTAAGTGCATTCTGACATGCTTTTTTGAGTAAGGAATGTGTTGTACATGTGACTGCCCATCCATCACACAGCCATGTTGGATAAGAGACTGTCAACTGCTATTTAAGTATAATCAGCTAGGGGGAAAAGATGGTATTATCATTGTCCCTATATTAAAACAGCCCAGTTTAGAGGTCTCCTCTTAAGGCTATAATTTATACAATTCATGTAATATAATTCATACATTCAGTGAAATGTAAGTACAAAGGACTGCTTTGTCTGTTTTTTTCCTTTTGGCATGTGTCGAGCATGGGAAGGAAACACCTGGGATAAAGCACTGACTATGTATAGTGAGAGATATCATAAACACTCTGGTTATCAATATGGAAAGTAATATTTAGCCATCTAATAACTAAAATTATATTTCTCCATTCAAAACCTTTAGTAATTGTTCCTTTCTAAGGTACCTACTTCTTGACCTATAATTCTCAATACCCAGGTTGAGTAGATAACAAATGCCTTGAACAAATTTATATTTTAGTTACTGCTTCCTCTTAGGATGGCTAAAAACGGAAGAAAGCATGTACATGTAATGTCAACACATTTTTCATCTCCTTTTAAGCTAGTCATATAGCTTGCTAAATTTCTTTTTACTTTCTTTTTCAGCATAGCAAAAAATTTTTCATAGTCAATCTTTAAAAAATGTTTGGAAATATTTTAAAAAGATTTCATAGCATGATTCATTCTTTCAATATTTACTGACCTATTAAGTGCCAGACACTACTTCTACTACCCACAGAGTCCCAGACCTTAAGGAAGCCTAATACAAGAGATAGAAAAATTAATAAGGCATCTATAGTAAAATATGATAGATGCTGAAAGGAGCTAAGCATAGGGGGCTATTGAGCTATGCTGGAGACATCTTGGAGGTTGAAGAATGTCTTTCAAGATGACACCAGAGTTGAATCCTGAAGTCTGAGTGGGAAAGCGAAAATTCAGAAAGGGTATTTCAAGCAGAGGGAATATCATAAGAATTTACATCCTACATTACTTACTTGTCATGATCACATTTACCTTTTAGAAAGATGATTATAACTGCAATATACAGAATAGAATCAAAAAAAGCAAAAACAATATATTAACCATTATTCCATTTTCATAATGTATTCAAATTCACAATATAGCTTATAAGAACTTAGATAAAGTGAAATAAACAACATTTAAGGTGCAAAATAATGTTCATTAAGCCATTTTTGGTAATAGTAAAAAGCTAAAAACAAAAAAAATTTCCCCCAAACCATAAAAAACAACAAAAAACCCTAGCATATAAATAAGAGAATGGTTAAAAAATTATGAGATGCAACTAAGAGAAAGAATTAATTACTATATTTTCATAGAGTCTAAGATGCTAGAAATGGTCAAATGTAACCTGTATTCAGAGATGTCAAAATAAAAAAAGTACCTCTTATATTGATGAAACATACTAATTTTATATATATGTGTATATATATAAATTTTTGTATTTCAAAAGCATCTTGACTTTAAAAAAGCATGTTCTAACAGTATATATATACATCATATTACAAATTTGACCAGTTATAAACTATTCACATGCACGTGTATGTGTGTGCACACAAACACACACCATAAAACAAAATATGCAACACAGAAAAAGAAATTCTTACAGGTTATTTTTTACTGTAATTTAATGGAATTACATGCCAGAAATTTATATTTGTTTATACAAAGAGATACAGAGGTATATACATATGGAAAGAACATTATAGAACATGAAACTCATACAGGTGATATTCTTTTGCCACTTAGTTCCTCCAATAATGGGATTAAGATGAAAATAATACGGGTGGAAGAAAATATGGTGAGGGTAGGTGAATGCAAAATGGAAAGATCTGGGGAAATTATAGAGACAGCTGTGATGTGTGCAGTGTTTGAGGAATGCATATAAAAACTGATAATGGGAATTGTAATAAGTATTTCTAAAATATTGCTCATGGAACCCAAGACAAGAAAATGTTGTTTTTAAAAATTTATTTAAGCGTCATAGATTGCTCTTTGACTTTGATCATATTGCATGACTGAGTCTTGTGAGTTGTGATTTATAAGAATTGTATCTATCAATGGGAAGATTGGAATCAAGTGTTTTGGGAATTGTTAAATTTACTCACTTATTTAAAAAATCCATTAAATTTAACATATACATCAATTGTAAGACATCTTAATTTTAGATACATTAAAATGTGAAAACTTTTGCATTTGAGATGGTAGGAATACAGTAATACTTGCATATGCAAGAAAAATAATTAGAAAGATACAAAAGAAACTTAACATTTACTACTACAGGGAAGAATGCAGTTAGGAGAGGGACATTTATTTTTCACTTCCTACCTTTTAAAACTATTTTAGTAATTTTTAAAAGTAACATAATGCATTACTCATGAAATTCACTGGGGACATTTGTGTTAATTGCTATCACTGAAAGTTATCCGTCCTTTGTCTTACTGGATTCTTCATTCTTGAGTTCCTACTTTCCAGAGTTCTATCCAATTTCCTTCACTGGGTCCCCTTTTACTGCCCAATTTTATATGTTCCCCCACATTTCAGTTCTTAGCAGTCTTGTTCCTGCAGATACCTCCCTTGGAGACATTATCTATCTTAATGATGTCAGCTCATATCTATATGTTCCTTAGGCCTCACCTCTCACACATGAATAGTAGATAAATAAAATTGGAAATAGTCTATTACCAGTTGTCTGATGGATTTCTAAGTCGATATCCCATAGTCAACATACAATGAACATATTCAAGCACAACCCATTTTATTCATTCTCATTCCTACTTTGACAATTGCTTTACATCTTGGTTAATGAATCATAAACTTTCATGCTAGAAACTTCAGAATCACCTCTGACTCCTGTCCTTTTTACAAGGTCCCTATCTAGGTAGTCATCAGTCAACTAACAATGTTGAATTTATATCTACATTGTTTCTAACAGTCTCTCCCTTTCAAAGTCCTATAACTTGCACGTATCTTTCATTTAGATTATAATAGCTTTCTGAGTTCTTTCTAAGAAAATCTCTCCATGTCAATTCATATTAAATCATTTCCCTAAAACATAGTAAACCTATTCAGTTGATATTCATAACTTAAAAATTTGAAAAAGCTTCCCACACTATAAAGCTCAATCTTTCCAGTTTTTAATATTTCCACAAAAATTTAATAAATACTTATTATGTGCCTGTGTATGTGACAAACAGGAGAAAGACTTCAAAAAAACATTGGGTTTGAGGTAAAAGCTAAGGAGAAGAGCAGCACTTGGTAAGACCACAAAATTGCATATTCTTAGCTATTATTGCATCCTATCCCACCCTCCACTGCCCACCTCCATCTGTCTATTCTTAGTCCTCTCTGCCTTCGGCCAAATCATTTGGCTTATATATGGCCTCTTGTATTCACCTATCCTTCTTTAAGGGATATAGAAGAGTAAAACATAGCTTTAAAGGTGATGAAAATGGCTAAGAATAAACTCTATATAACACTTAACAATTTACAAAGGCTGCTTTCACACTCACTGCATTTAACATAATTATTGACCATTTACTTGACATTTAGAGTCTAACATAACATAGTTCATTAATTTCAGACAAAATACAGTCAGCCTAATGAATAGGTGAGCATAAAGCTTATTTTCATCAAATCATCCTAAGAAAAAGTTAATAAAATACCTAATTTATGCAGTTTTTAGGAAACAAAGCATTTGACATAACTAATTTTCTAAGTAACTGATATTTACCATTTCAAATGTCAAACTTTAAATAAATTTAACCAATTTTGAAGAGAAGTATTCTAAAATACAGGCATACCTCATTTTATTGCACTGTGCAGATATTGTGTGTTTTTTTTTTTTTCAGATTTTATTTTATTTATTTGAGAGAGAGAATGAGAGACAGCATGAGAGGGAGGAGGGTCAGAGGGAGAAGCAGACTCCCTGCCGAGCAGGGAGCCCGATGCGGAACTCGATCCTGGGACTCCAGGATCATGACCTGAGCCGAAGGCAGTCGCTTAACCAACTGAGCCACCCAGGCGCCCGATATTGTGTTTCTTTACAAATTAAAGATTTGTGGTAACCTTTCATCAAGCAAGTCTATCAGTGTCATTTTTCCAACAGCATTTATCACTTCAAGTCTCTGTGTCACATTTTGGTAATTCTCACAATATTTCAAGTATTATTATTATTTTATTATTATCATATTTGTTATGGTGATCTGTGATCAGTGATCTTTGATGTTACTACTGTATTGTTTTGGGATGCGACAAGCTGTGCCCATACAACATGGCAACCTTAATCAACAGATGTGTTATGTTCTGACTGCTTCACTCACCAGCTGCTTCCCCATCCCTCTCCCTCTCCTCCGATCTCCTTATTCCCTGAGATTCAACAATACTGACATTGGGCCAATTAATAACCCTACAATGGCATCTACGTGTTTGAGTGAAAGGAAGAGTCACATGTATGTCATTTTCAATCAAAAGCTAGAAATGATTAAGCTTAGTAAGGAAGGCATGTCAAAAGCCAAGACAGGCCAAAATCTAAGCCTTTTACACCAAACAGTTAGCCAAATTGTGAATGGAAAGGAAAAGCCCTGAAGGAAATTAAAAGTGCTACTCCAGTGAACACACAAATGATAAGTGAAACAGCCTTATAGCTGATATAAAGAAAGTTTTAGTAATCTGAACAGAAGAGTCTAACCCAGAGGAAGGCCCTAACACTCCAATTCTATGAAGCCTAAGAGAGGTGAGGAAGCTGTAGAAGAAAAGTCTGAAGCTAGCAGATATTGGTTTGTGAGGTTTAAGGAAAGTCTTCCCCATAACATAAAAGTGCAAGGTGAAACAGCAAGTGTTGATACAGAAGTTGCAAGTTATCCAAAAGATCTAGTTAAGATAAGTAATGAAGGTAACTACACTGAATAATAGATTTTCAATGTAGACAAAACAGCCCTCCACTGAAAGAAGAAGCCATATAGGATTTTCATAGCTAGAGAGGAGATATCAGTGCCTGGCTTCAAAGATTCAAAGAATAGGCTGACTGTCTAGTTGGGGGCTAATGCAGCTGGTGACTTTAAGTTGAAGTCAAGGCTCACTGACCATTCAGAAAATCCTAGGGCCCTTAAGAATTATGCTAAATCCACTTTGCCTGTGCTCAAAAAATGAAACAAAGAAGCCTGAATAATAGCACATCTGTTTACAATACGGTTTATTGAATATTTTAAGCCCACAGTGGAGACCTATTGCTCAGGAAAAAAGATTCCTTTCAAAATACTACTGCTCATTGACAATGCACCTGGTCACCAAGAGTTATGATGGAAATGTGCAATGAGATTAATGTTTTCATGCCTGCTAATGTAACAACAATTCTGCAGCCCATGGATCAAGGAGTAATTTTAATTTTTAAGTCTTAAAAAAAGAGTTTCAAGTCTTTGATTTTCAAGCATTTAAGAAATATACTTAATAAAGCTGTAGCTGCCACAGACAGTGATTCCTTTGATGGATCTGGGTAAAGTAAATTGAAAACCTTCTGGAAAGGATTCACCATCCTGAATGCCATTAAGAACATTCATGATTTATGCAAAGAGGTAAAAATATCAACATTAACAGGAGCTTGGAAAAAGTTGATTCCAACCCTCATGGATGACTTTGAAGGGTTCAAGACTTCAGTGGAGGAAGTAACAGCAGATGTGGTGGAAACAGCAAGAGAACTAGAATTAGAAGTGGAACCTGAAGATGTGACTGAATTGCTGCAATCTCATGATAAAAATTTAACAGATGAGGAGTTGCTTCTTATGGATGAGGAAAGAAAATGGTTTCTTGAGATAGAAACTGCTCCTGCTGAAGATGCTGTTAAGATTGTTAAAATGACAACAAAGGATTTAGAATATTACATAAATTTAGTTGATTGCACAGTAGGGTTTGAGAAGATTGATTCCAGTTTTGAAAAATGTTCTGTTGTGGGTAAATGTTATCAAACAGTATATCATGCTACAGAGAAATTGTTCATAAAAGGTAGAGTCAATCAATGTGGTAAACTTCATTATTGCCTTTTTAAAGAAAATGCCATAGCCATCCCAACTTGCAGCAACCACCATTCTGATCACTCAGCAGCCGTTCAATCTTGAGGCAAGATCCTCCACCAGCAAAAAGATTACAACTCACGGAAAGTTCAGACAACGGTTAGCATTTTTCAGCAATAAAGTATTTTTTAATTAAGGTATCTACATTGGGTTTTTTTTTTTTTAGATATAATGTTATTGCACACTTCATAGACTACAGTATAAACATAACTTTTATATGTACCAGGAAACCAAAAACTCATTTGAATTACTTTATTGCAATATTCACTTTACTGTGGTGATCTGGAACTGAACCCATACTATCTCCAAAGTATGCCTGTATACCATATGCATTCCTGCCTTCCTAAGTAGAAAAGCAAAGAAAAATTTTAAATTTACTCAATAATTCCAGCACATCTAAAATGATACCCTGTAATAGTATAACTCTGTGTCTCTATTTATTTTAGAATCCTCTTTAAATGGAGGTCATTTCTTTTCTATCCAAATACTTTCTCTCTATTCAAGTATTTCTTCTTAACTTTTTTGTTCTAAAAAACTAGAAAAGTATGTTAGGAGTCAATAAGGTTAGTGAAGGTCTAAGGAAAAAGGGAGTTGCTTTATTTTTATTTTATTTTTTAAAAAGATTTTATTTATTTAAGAGAGAGAGACAGAGATAGTGAGAGAGAGCATAAGCAGGGAGCAGAGTGGAGGAGCAGGCTCTTCCTGAGCAGGGAGCCTGAAGAAGCGGGCCTTGATCCCAGGACCCTGGGATCAGGACCTGAGCCATAGGCAGATGCTTAACTGATTGAGCCACCCAGGCACCTCAGGAGTTGCTTTAATACAAGAGCTTTGTGGTAAGTATTTTCAGTGCTCGGGGTCTTTATATTATCTTACCTCTGTATTAGGAGTTGTATTCAAATGGCTGCTTGTGCTAAAGTTTATTTCCTATAAAAAGTGGGGAGGTCAGTTAAATCTAGAATTTTCCAAGGTAGCTAAAAGAATGATTACAAAATGGGATTCAAACTTTATGATAGTAAATCATATACAATTGTTGTTCACAAGGAAATTAACATTGCTGAAACTGATGCTTTCATAGTTGACTCCAAAGAAATCCAAAGAATTTCATTTTGAAACTTCAGAGCTATATGTCTAACTCAACAACAGGAAATAAGAAAACATTGTATCTGTCTTCTTTCAATTTATGTCAAAGGAATTTGTAGTCCCTCATGGCAAGATGTGTTGCTTTTCACAGCTATTCATTCATGTTCTCTAAAGAAGTAGCTTAGCTAAACTAAGTATCAAAACTGGGAAGATGCCTCTGAAGCTTTTTTACAGACATGGCACATGGCTTTTTAAAAGAAACATGATCTGAAGAACTGAAGTCACCTGTAATAATAGGCAAGTCACAAATACAAAACAAACTTACTTAAAAACTTTCCAAAAATTGAACAAGGATTTCTCAATCTTATATTATCTAATTTTGTAGGTGCTAAGTATGTAGCCTTAGAAAAGTTTGCTTGAATAATCTTCTACCAAGAGGAATATGTGCATATCATTGTAAAAACAAAAAACAAAACACCAAAAAACTAAAGTAAAGCTTTGAATAAAATGTTTTTTTCTTAAAGAAATGCCTTCTACGTATGTTACACATGTGAAAAAACATATTGTGACTTTGTGCATAAATTATGCATATTCTTTTTTTTAAAAAAAGATTTTTTTTTTTTTATTTATTTGAGAGAATGAGAGAGAGAGCACAAGATGGGGGAGGGTCAGAAGGAGAAGCAGACTCCCCACTGAGCAGGGAGCCCGATGCAGGACTCGATCCCAGGAGTCCAGGATCATGATCTGAGCTGAAGGCAGTCACTTAACCAACTGAGCCACCCAGGTGCCCCAAATTAAGCATATTCATAATAGCAACAGATATTTTAGTGCTTACAATGGGGCCAGCTATATTCTAAATGCTTTACTTGTAAATAGTTCCGTCTTTAAAAGGCCCTTTAAGTTAGGTACTATAATAGTCAAAACCAATTTTGCAGATGAGGAAACTCAGGTGCACAGAAGTTAAAGCTGCCCAAGATCCCACAACTAGAAAGTAGAGGCACTGTTTAATAGATAACAGAAGAGCTATTAGTATAACTTAAGGATATCTTAGTACAGTCTCTATATGGTGTGAATTCTGAAATACAAATATTGAATCCAGTGTAAAAATGGAATAATGGGCATTTTTAATTCAATAATTTAAACATCACATGAAACAAACTAGAAATAGAAGGGAAGTTCCTCAACCCGATAAAAGCTATCATCATACGTAATAGTGAGAGACTGCATGTTTTCCCCCTTAGGATGAGGAACAAAACTTTCACCACTTGTATTCAGGGCAATTAGGCAAGAAAAAGAAAGAAAAGACAGCCAGATTTCAAAGGAAAAAGTAAATTGAACTTTATTTACAGAGGACATGATCTTATATAGAGAGAATCCTAAACTATTAGAATAGAAGATTTTAGTAAGGTAGCAGGATAAAAGACCAATATACAGAAGTCAATTGTATGTCAATACACTAGCAATAAACAATCTGAAAATGAAATTAAGAAAACAATCCTATTTACAATAGCATGAAAAAATACTTAGAGATAAACTTTTTTAAAAGTATAAGACTTAAAATTTGATAACACTGTTGTGAGATATTAAAGAAAACCCAAATAAGTTGAAGGATATATTATATTTCTGAATCAAAAGGCTTAACACTGTTAAGATGATAATATTCCTGAAATTTATCTATAGATTCAACAATATCTGTATAAAATTCCAGCTGTTAATTTTATAGAACTGACGTACTGATTAGGATTTCACATGGAAATGCAGGAATAACCAAAACAATCTCACAAAAGAAGAACAAAGTTAGAGAATGCACACTTCACATAATCAAATAATGTGGTACTGGCATAAGGAAAGACAGGCATGCAGATTAATAGAACAGAACTATGAGTCAGGAAATAAACCCTTACGTTTAGGGTGCCTGGGTGGCTCAGACGGTTAGGCGTCTGCCTTCGGCTCAGGTCATGATCCCAGGGTCCTGGGATCGAGTCCCGCATCGGGCTCCCTGCTAGGCGGGGAGCCTGCTTCTCCCTCTGCCTCTGCCTCTCTGTCTCTCTGACTCTCATGAATAAATAAATAAAACATTAAAAAAAAAAAACCCTTACATTTATGGTCATTTGGGTTTTGACAAAGAAACTAAGACCATTCATGGGAATAGAATTTTCAATAAATCGTGATGGGTTCAATTGGAGATCCACATGAAAAATAATGAAACTGGACTCCTTCCTTACACCACATACAAACATTAACTCAAAACTGATCCTATGGGCGGCTGGGTGGCTCAGTCGTTAAGCGTCTGCCTTCGGCTCGGGTCATGATCCCAGGGTCCTGGGATCGAGCCCCACATCGGGCTTCCTGCTCGGCGGGAAGCCTGCTTCTCCCTCTCCCACTCCCCCTGCTTGTGTTCCCTCTCTCTCTGTGTCTCTCTCTGTCAAATAAATAAATAAAATCTTTAAAAAAAAAACAACTGATCCTAGACTTTAATGTAAGAGCTAAAACTATAAAACTCTTAACAGAAAACATAGGAATAAAATCTTTGTGACCTTGGCTTAGGCAAAGCCTTCTTTAAATATGACACCAAAGCACAAACAAGAAAAGAAAAAAAAAAAAATGGACTTCACCAAACTTAGGAACTTTTGTGCTGTAAAGGATACCATCAAGAAAACGAAAAGACAACCTATGGAATGGGAGAAATATTTTGTAAATCATGTAACTGATGAGGGACAACCCAATGTCTACCAATTGGTGAATGGATAAACAAAACATGGTATATCTATATATTGGGATATTACTTGTCAATAAAAAGGAATGAAGTTAGGATACATACTATAACATGGACAAACTTGCAAACATTATGCTAAATGAAAGAAGCCAATCACAAAAGACCACATCTTGTATGATTCCATTTGTATGAAATGTCCGGGATAGGCAAATCTATAGAAAAAGACAGTAAATTTGTGATTTCTTAAAGTTTGGGAGGTAAGGGAGGGGGGGGGAATAGGGAATGACCACTAATGGGTATATGGACTTTTGGGAGGTTAATTAAGACATTCTAAAACTGATTGTTTTGTTACACAACTCTATAAATGTATTAAAAATCATTGAATTGTACACTTCAAATAGGTGAAATACATGGTATAGATTATATATCTCAATAAGCTGTTAAAATAACTTAAATATCATCTTTTTACCTTATATAAACTACTTGTGAATAAAATCTACCTTAGATGGTGACCTAGGGAAATGCTCCCTTTGTGAAAGAGCATAAAAAGTTTAAATCCTTTTTGTCATGTGCTCCCTACATTGACCAAAACCAAGCAAGAGCAATCCTAGTATTGAACTATTATCAGATAAAATGGTTTAATATTAATCAATGTGAAACTAAAATTATTAACTTTTAATACTTTTTCTTGGAAATATAATTGATTTATAGCAATAATTTAATATGGCAAATTAATTCATTTTTGCAATTTGGGGGCACACTTTAAAACTAACTTATTTGATAGAATGAGACTGTCACCCATCTTTTTAGCAAGTCCATGGGAACATTATCACAGAGACTCACACATTCTCTGTGAACATTTACTGAGTACTGATTATGAGCTTGGTACTGTGATAAGTGGTAGGTATTTGATGGAGACCTTTTTTGAGGGCTATAGTGGAATAGTCATAATGCCTACTCTAATAGAAAGCAAAACAAGATGCTTTATGGTGTTTTATGGTGAAAATTTCCCAGGACTCAGTCAACATTTTCCTGTACGGAAGAGCAGATCCAAAACTCTTTTTTAATATTTTTACTTTTTACTAAAGATGCAGCATGCTATAAATATGAATTTTAATTCAGATGCATGGCTTTATTTTTTCTCTGTGTCTTAATTTCCATATCCACAAAATGGGGATAATTGAATTTACCTTATTAGGTTCTTATGAGAATTAAATGAGATAATCCATTTAAAGCACATAGATTATTGCCTATGCACTTGAGTAAAGACTCAATAAATATAATGATGATGATGATGGTGGTGGCAGTGGCAATGGTGGTAATTTAAATATAGGTGAGGTGTTCCTTTATGTACAGAGGTGAATTCTACCTCCCTCCAGGCCTGTGTTCTGGTTCAGCTCTCTATTAATTTATAAAAGCATATAATTTCATCTTTATTCATCTGGCTTTCAAAAATATATGGGTATATCCTGAATTAGCAACTATGTACAACTGGTTTCACCCAGCCTCTATGCAATGTCTAGCAACAAAAATTGATTAGTAGGAAATTACTTGAAGGTCATGTAATTTTTCCATTCTTCTCTGTACTGTAAATGCTATGATTGCATAAAACACAACTCCCAAAAGGCTACAAACTTGGACCACATATATCTTAGCCGTTTGCAGAGCAATCAACAGTAAAACAGCAAAAAAAAGTTATATAATCTACATATTCCCCTGGTATTGAAAGTTAGTATTGCTCCATATACTCAGGTGTTATTGTTTAAACTCAGTTAATCAGATAGTCAACAGACTAAATCCTTTGTTATTTTTATTTAAAATTCTTAAATGTTTAGTTTTCAGTTGTTCATTGTTGGCAGAAAGCAATGATAAGATTCAGAGGTCTAGTAGGGCATTTCAAAATCAAATAAGGAATTATTTATTGAGGGAAGAAGTCCTATACACTAAAGGAGTCTGGCAGACATCACTGGCTCCTGATCAGTGAATACCAGTAGTGCTTTCTCAGTCACGGGGAAAACCTAAAAAGGATCCTAACATTTCCAATATGTCCCTTGGGGGAGTAAAGGAAGAGAATACTGGACATATTTTTTTAAATGGAGCTAATATTTAAGAGTAGAAAAGAAAAATGATAAAAATCTCTAAAACAGAATATAGGAAGATAATTTTATAATCTTTCCATAGTGATTTCCTTTCTTACCATGACATAAAGACCAGAAATCATAAAAGACTAACACACCTGACTAAACAAAAATTTAAAACTTAAATGTAGCAAAATATATAAAACAAAGCAAAAGACATGATGAATTGGGAAAAATATTTATACTTACAAAAGAGACTAGAGTAAATATTCTTCTTATTAAAAATTTCTCCCATAAAATCAATGAAAAGGAAACTATCCAAAAGAAAAATAAACAAAAGAAATGAGTAGGAAATTCACTAAAGAAGGAAACTGATAACTATAGAGAAATATTACTCTTACTATGTGCCAGTACAACAAGTACCTAGCAGCTACGTTACATGAATTTCCTCGTTAGGAGAGGATATAGAATTCTCAACAATTCTCTAAAGTAGTTTCTAGATTCATGTCCATTTTACAGTAAGGTCAATTAGCTTCTAACGTTACATAGCATGTTAGTGGTAGAGGCTGGGATTCAAGCTCTAATACCAGCCCAGAGTCTTATCATTGCTCTCTACCATTAAGACAATTTCACTGCTGCAGGTGTATTAATTTTATGGAATTAATAATAAAGCACATAGATATCTGTATGAAACAGTAGAGGCACTCTCTATTTGTAAATGAGAAGAAAAGGAAATAATCTAAATAATTTTCAATAGAAAATTTACTTACTAAAATATAATATATTCATAACATGTAATATCATACAGAGATTAAAAAGAGTAAGGTAAATATATATGAAGCAATATAGGAAGATGTTAGCAATATGTTGGTAGATTTTTTAAAAAGCAACTTGGACAACAGAATAGAGTATGCTCTCACTTGTATAATTTTAAAAATTAAATATATAATTGTAAATATTTATGCATGTGTATACATTATATATATAAACTCAGAGATATCTCTAAGGAATATAATTCTAGATAGGGATTCTTACTTTCTGCTGTTTTATATTTGTATAGTTAGATTTTTTAAAATAGCATACATACATTTTATTATTTATAATGGGGCAATAAAAACACCTCCATATTGGAAAAAAATAAGGGAAAACTACATTAACTAAATCACTTCCTATAGAAGCTTATAGCTTTTATATATTAGTAAAATGTCCAATGCTGTCACATAGGTATTACTTTTATTTTATCTTGGAAATTCCTAATATGTTATTCCTAATGATAGCAGGTAGTAACTTATTCTCACCTCCAGATCATTAACCAGTCTGGTTAACTAGCTTGCTAAAGGTTATCTAAAGTTCTCAGACAGTATTTAAACCAGCCACCTTCCTTATTGATTTTGTCTAAAAAATATTAAGCTGTTTCAGTACAGAGTACTTTTAAAAAGTTAAAATGCTAAGGGTGAAGAAATGGCAAAAGCTCATGTTTAGACCTAAGTATCAAACAATAAAATTGGAAATAACATGGGAAAAAAAAAAGTAGTTGAAAAAGTAGTTGAGCAATATGTACCAAAATTTTTAAATTTCAATCCTCTTTGATCTAGCTATTGCATTTTTTATTCAAAAGAAATTGTGGCCAAAGATTTATTTCATCAATGACATCAGAGCACTAGTATAATAAAAATTTTAAACCAACAGTGGGAAGCTGTTTAAAAGTCATGGTACAACTACACAGTATCATACAGCCATATAAAATAACAGTGCAGAAGAAAACTAAATAACAAGGATAGATGTTTGCTATATACATTAATGAAAAAATTCAAGTAACAAAATGGTATATACAATATGAACTCACTTAAAAAATAAAAATCCCCAAAGAGATGTGAGAGGATAAGAACCAAAATTATTATCTCTGTACAGTGTAATTACATGTGATCTTTATTTTCCTCTTCTATGTCTTCTAAAAGAAATAAATATTACTTTGTAATAACAAAATTAGCTTAAAAGTAGAAAAAGATCAAAATCATGTGTTGTGATATGTTTACCATATGGTATACTGTCATCTTTAGGTTATTCAAAGAGAAGAAAAATGGAGCAAAATGATGGGCAATCATTTATTAATCCAGTTTCACCATCCTGTCCTACTTTTCCTGGCAGCCTTTCCACGCTGAAAACTGGCTGTTCACAACAGAATAAGGTGTATTTAAGCTACTCACATTCTTCTGCAACACGGGAAGGCAGTGAAATGATTCCGTTTTAGGCTTCTCTAAACCTCTAACAAAACTGGTGATGTCAACAACATTTTCATTAGAGATCAGAAGCTGTTAACAGTAAATACAAAAAATATCAACAGTACAAGTTTGAGAGTAGGCATTACAAATAAAAAAGTTAAAAAAAAAATGTTTTACAAGGTAATATTCCCAGCAGATGAAATACAATGTACTTGCCATTATCTAAGAGTTAAACTTTATGTACAAAAGCACCAATTACCAGATCACTGAATGAATTATTATAAAATGTAAGAAGCTGCAGGTCATATCCCCTATTGTTCAAGCCCAACTTCACCTCAAGCGTTAGAGTTGGAGAGGATTTGTGTAATAAAATGAACAAGTTTTTTAGGTAAGGTTTGAGAGTGAACAGCTGCAGACTCCACATAATAAAGGGGGCATGACTGACTCACTAAGTAGAAGTAACATCGGTGATTCTTACCTACAACTCGTCTAATGAAGTTTTCAGATTACCAAACAGACCCAGACATTTAGATGACCAAAGAGATGCCTGAGTTTTAGAGACAGTCAGTGGCAGAATTGGGCCTCCTAAGATTTGAGTCAGATTGAGAGATATTTTCTTCAAGTTCAGCCCTATAATAATAGACTAAATGAGACTGACAAGCCATAAACAGAGTATGATGGGAATGAGATTTAAATAAAAATGAGTATAATTGGGTGGAAAAGTAAATAAAGAGAAAATAGATAATGACTCAATGATACACATTTAAAAATCATAAATTTTTTAAGAAATAGCACTTTAGATTATTTTTAAATTAAGTACTGGGAACCATGAATTGCAAAGAGGCTCATGTGACAGTTTCTCATGCTGATTTTATTTTGCAATGTGTGAAAAATTCACAAAGACATATTCATTTTGCACCAAGTAGAAAGTATCTGGTACAAAGGCTTCTTAGGCCATTTTGGAAAACATTTCAAGAAAAGCTAATAAAAAGTATAGTTTTTTAAAAAGAGGGAAAGAATATTTTAGTTCAGGATATTTATGACAGAGTAAAACATCCAAAAAAAATAGACATGCTGAGGAGATTCCTTGGGGAATAGGATTTCAGTAGAGAGAGTAAAGGTTCTCACAAGTGCATATGTGCACATACACATGCACAATTTCTTTTTCTTGTAATAAAACTTTTTTTTTTAAGATTTTTATTTATTTGAGACAAAGAGAATGAGAGAGAGAGAGAGCATGAGAGGCAGGAGAGTCAGAGGGAGAAGCAGACTCCCTGCCGAGCAGGGAGCTCGATGCAGGCCTCCATCCTGGATCATTTATTTTTTTTTTTTAAGATTTTATTTATTTATTTGAGAGAGAGAGAGAGAGAGAGAACATGAGAGGCGGGAGAGTCAGAGGGAGAAGCAGACTCCCCGCTGAGCAGGGAGCCCGACTTGGGACTCGATCCTGGGACACCAGGATCATGACCTGAGCCAAAGGCAGTTGTTTAACCAACTGAGCCACCCAGGCGCCCACACATGCACAATTTCTTATGAAAAAACATGAACTAAAACAAATTGTTAGAGAAATTATTACTAAAGTGATGTAGCTGTAGGTATAAGATAGCTAAATTTAAAATTTTTTGACATTATATACAAAAGTTACCAAAATATATTCTACTTTTCCAACTTTTTTGTAAAATTTCAAACTTAAGGAAAGTTCCAATAATAGTATCCCCACAGAACACTCAATTACCTTTCACCTAATTTGATGATTTTTAACCTCTTGCCGCATTAGCACTTCCTCTGTCTTGAATATCTGCTTGTGTGTGCATATTTGTGTGTGTGTATATATATATATGTGTGTATATATATATATATATATATATATATATATACACTTTCTTTGCTGAAACATTTGAGAGTTAGTTGTATAAATATGGTATTCAACCCATATATACCTCAGTATATATCTCCTAAGAACAATGATATTCTCTACACAATTGTGATAATATAATTATGACATTCAGGACATTAAACAGTGATATTTAATATGATATAATTTACAATCCACATTTGTATTTTGCCATTTATCTCCAAAATATCCTAATCTTTTATTATTTTTGCATTTCTTTTTTTCCTAATTAGATTTCAATCAATATTCATTCTGTTTTCACCTAGAGCAAATTCTCCAGTCTAGTGTAGTTTTTCACATTACTGAGATTTTGGAAGAGTCTAGGTCAATTGTTTTTCAGACCTCTTCAATTTTAATGTGTCTGGTTAATTCCTCATGATTAGGTTTAGGTTAAACATAATTGGCAGGACTACAACAAAAGTGGCAGCTTTTCCTTCTTAAGTGTTTATAAGGAGACACCTGATGCCAGACCATCTTTTATTGGTGTTCTGAAGTTTAATTTAGTTAAGATGATATCTGCCAAATTTCTCTAATTTAAAGGTACCTATTCCTTTCTAATTTATAAGTAATCTGTGAGGTGACACCCTGAGACCATGTTTGCAAATAGTCTTTTACTCAATAATTTTAGCACCAATTGGTGACTGTTGCTCAAATCAGTTATTACAATGGTTGTAAATAAAGGTGATTTCCTATTTCTATTATTCTTTCTACATTTATTAGATGGCATTTGTCTACAAAGAAGCACTTTACATTCACCCTTCTTCTAATTTCTTTTAGGTGTCAGTGTGGACTCATTCATTGCTATCTTTAATTCACTGTGTCATAATCCATTTCTATCATTATTTATTTTGATAGTCCAATTGTCCCAAATTTCTCCAGAGGGAGTCCCTTTAAAGCTGGCGTCTGTACCCTTTGGACATGTCTCCTCAGTTTTTGAGCCTGTTCTAAAAAACACTTTAAAAATAATGAGTTATTTCAAAACAGAAGTCAATATTATATCTAATAGTAGAACCCTACTAGAAGTATTCCCTCCAAACTAGAAAACTAGAAAATTCCTCTGAGGGATAAAATAAGGATATGAATTATTACCAATATTATTTAAAATGGTTTTGAATATTTTTACAAATGCAAAAAAAGAAAAAGAAACATAATTAATATAACAGGAAAAGGCAAAATATTATTTTGATTAAATGACTGTATATAGAACTAATGAGTTTAATACATTTTCCAGATGTAAGTTAAATATACTAAAGTAATATCACCAAGTAATAACTAGCTAGAAAATACAAAGAAAAAAAGATTTCATTCCAAATAACAAGGAAAAACTGCATTATTTATAATGTAATTTAATGAGAGGTACATTTAATCTTTATGAAGACAACCATTAAATTTAATTAGGATATTTAAATTATGATTCTTAAATAAATGCAGAAAATGTCATATTCTTGAATGGGTGGCCATAATATTATAAAATGAGTTTTTTAAACATAGTAGATTACACATGTGTTCATCTCCACTCCTTCCTGAAACACCATTTAAATAACAGTAAATATATTTTTAGAAAGAGTATAATACTACAAGAAAAAACAAGATAAAAACAGATAAAATATATCAGTACAATTTTAGAAACTGGAAATTGAACTGATTAAAGATAACCCAAGGGATAAGAAAGGTATGGAAGGGAACAGAGAGACAGAAAGAGACAGGGAAGAAGGGATAAGGAAGGGAGAGAAAGCAATTCTATTGCAGAACCTCAGAAAAGCTTAGAAATTGTCCTTCTGGATATAAGTATATAATAGGGCAGGCTTTAAGTGTAAGGATCTGTTCACAATTTCTTAAAAGAGGATGCCAAATTAATCTCCTTCCCTAATCTGAAGCCAAGTGACTACTTGAGTAGGTGACTGGAGTTTCAGTCTCTAGAAGGTTGAATCAGAGAGGTTTCATTGTGAGACACCCAGAAGAGCTTAGAGTGGAATAATGTGCCTTGTTTAATAAGTGGGCTTAGGTAAAGGTTTATTTTACCACCACTCCCTTTCCATTGATTGCCTCCCAGAATGCTGTCATCCAGTCTTTTACCCAGAGGCAAGGGACTAGAAAATTCCTGAGTATAATCTTAACTACCCAAGAATAAATACCTTGAGTTACTGACATTTGGTGATCTCCCAACAAAGAGAGCACTTCACTGCTCATTCAACTTTTAGGGAAGCTCTTCAGTTAACAAGCTCTGCTTATAGCCAAGAGAGATAGGATTCAAATCCAGAAAGAAAAACAGTGAAGTCAGAGAAATTGATACAATTCAGGAAACAGAAGAAACTTCAAAAAATACATTTAGAAACCTTGTATCCAGGAAACAATAATTAGAAGCTATAGGAAAGAAACTCTCAGAGAATAAAGAACAGGAATGAAAAAAAAAAAAAAACCATGAATGTATAAAAAGAAGGTTCAAAAAAAAAACCCAAAACTGCTTCCACAAGGTAGAAGAATATAAGGGAAATGAACAATAGGAAACAAAAGATAAGACAATTAGCATCTAAGAGGTCCAATATCCAAATAATAGGAGTTCCAGAAGGATGAAAAAACAACATTACCAACAGCAAAATTAAAAGACAAGAAACTATCAAAAAAATAACATATGAGAAATTTCACCCAGGTCAAAGGATGAAAATAGAACAAACAACAAGGTGAATCATTAAGGAATTATAAAACACTGAGGAAAAAGAAAAGATTCCAAAAGCTTCCAGAGTGTGAAGGGGGATGCTCCTATGTACAAGATGAGAATCTGAAAGTTATTGGTCTTTTTAACAACACTGGAAACTAAAAGATAATGGTCTTAACAATTCTGAACTAGACATGGTATTCAGGAATTAATGCAAACCAATTTTCATTCCTGTTAATATTTCCTGTTAATAATTATAGAATAGTTTTAGAAATACTACCAGAAAAAGCTCAGACAAATCAGAAAAAACAATCAGACAAACCTCAATTGAATTCTTGCTCAACCTTTCACTAGCTTTGTAATCAGTGAGTTACTTAGCTTCTTTAAACCTGTTTCATCCTTAGTAAAAAATAATAATGCCTAACCCAAAGAGTTGTCCTAAGAATTAAATATAACTTTTACAAAACAACAAAAAGTACATAACAAATTACAGCTATTACTATTATCTTCAGAATAATCATTTTCATTATTTAGTTGATGTCCCAGCCATAAGAGAAATGCTCAAAAACTAAATATTTAAACAACTGGAGAAAATATATTAAATTTTAGTAATTAATGAAATATAGTATAACATGGTTATCAAATTGATAATTGCAAAGCCATGTAGAAACATGAAAAATTAGAAAATGCCAAAATCATGAATGAAAGAGGGGAGATCACGACTAACATCAAAGAAATACAAACAATTATAAGAACATATTATGAGCAACCATATGCCAGCAAATTGGATAATCTGGAAGAAATGGATGCATTCCTAGAGATGTATCAACTACCAAAACTGAACCAGGAAGAAATAGAAAACCTGAACAGACCTATAACCACTAAGGAAATTGAAGCAGTCATCAAAAATCTCACAACAAACAAGAGCCCAGGGCCAGGTGGCTTCCCAGGGGAATTCTACCAAACATTTAAAGAAAAATTAATACCTATTCTTCTGAAACTGTTCCAAAAAATAGAAATGGAAGGAAAACTTCCAAACTCATTTCATGAGGCCAGCATTACCTTGATCCCAAAACCAAAGACCCCATCAAAAAGGAGAATTACAGATCAATATCCCTGATGAACATGGATGCAAAAATTCTCACCAAAATACTAGCCAACAGGATCCAACAGGACATTAAGAGGATTATTCACCACGACCAAGTGGGATTTATTCCTGGACTACAAGGTTGGTTCAACATCCATCAATCAATCAATGTGATACAATACATCAATAAAAGAATGCAGAATAAGCATTTGACAAAGTACAGCATCCTTTCTTGATTAAAACTCTTCAGAGTACAGGGATAGAGGGTACATACCTCAATACCATAAAAGCCATCTATGAAAAAACCACAGCGAATATCATTCTCAATGGGGAAAAACTGAGAGCTTTCTCCCTAAGGTCAGGAACATGGCAGGGATGTCCACTATCACCACTGCTCTTCAAGATAGTACTAGAAGTCCTAGCCACAGCAATCAGACAACAAAAAGAAATCAAAGGCATCTGAATTGGCAAAGAAGAAATCAAACGCTCACTCTTTGCAGATGATATGATACTTTATGTGGAAAACCCCAAACACTCCACCCCAAAACTGCTAGAACTCATACAGGAATTCAGTAAAGTGGCAGGATATAAAATCAATGCACACAAATCAGTTGCATTTCTATACACCAACAACAAAACAGAAGAAAGAGAAATTCAAGAGTCGATCAAATTTACAATTGCACCCAAAACCATAAGATACCTAGGAATAAATCTAACCAAAAAGGCAAAGGATCTGTACTCAGAAAACTATAAAATACTCATGGAAGAAATTGAGGAAGACACAAAGAAATGGAAAAACGTTCCATGCTCATGGATTGCAAGAACAAATATTATGAAGATGTCAATGCTACTTAGAGCAGTCTACACATTTAATGCAATCCCTATCACAATACCAACCACTTTTTTCAAAGAAATGGAACAAATAATCCTAAAATTTGTATGGAACCAGAAAAGACCCTGAATAGCCAGAGGAATGTTGAAAAAGAAAAGCAAAGCTGGTGGCATCACAATTCCGGACTTCAAGCCCTATTACAAAGCTGTCATCATCAAGACAGTATGGTACTGGCACAAAAGCAGACACATAGATCAATGGAACAGAATAGAGAGCCCAGAAATGGACCCTCAACTCTATGGTCAACTAATCTTCAACAGAGCAGGAAAGAATGTCCAATGGAAAAAAGACAGTCTCCTCAACAAATGGTGTTGGGAAAATTGGACAGCCACATGCAGAAGAATGAAACTGGACCATTTCCTTACACCACACACAAAAATAGACTCAAAATAGTTGAAAGAGCTAAATGTGAGACAGGAGTCCATCAAAATCCTAAAGGAGAACACAGGCAGCAACCTCTTTGACCTCAGCCGCAGCAACTTCTTCCTAGAAACATTGCCAAAGGCAAGGGGAAACAACAGCAAAAATGAACTATTGGGACTTCATCAAGATAAAAAGCTTTTGCACAGCAAAGGAAACAGTTAACAAAACCAAAAGACAACCGACAGAATGGGAGAAGATATTTGCAAATGACATATCAGATAAAGGGCTAGTATCCAAAATCTATAAAGAACTTATCAAACTCAACACCTAAAGAACAAATAATCCAATTAAGAAATGGGCAGAAGACATGAACAGACATTTTTTCAAAGAAGACATCCAAATGGCCAACAGACACATGAAAAAGTGCGCAACACTGCTCAGCATCAGGGAAATCCAAATCAAAACCTCAATGAGATACCAACTCACACCAGTCAGAATGGCTAAAATTAACAAGTCAGGAAACAACAGATGTTGGTGAGGATGTGGAGAAAGGGAACCCTCCTACACTGTTGGTGGGAATGCAAGCTGGTGCACTCTGGAAAACAGTATGGAGTTACCTCAAAAAGTTGAAAATAGAGCTACCGTACGACCTAGCAATTGCACTACTGGGTATTTACCCCAGAGATACAAATGTAGTGATCCGAAGGGGTACGTGCACCCCAGTGTTTATAGCAGTGATGTCCACAATAGCCATAAGTGAAATTTATGTGTCACAAATACAGAGCCAAGATGTCCATCAACAGATGAATGGATAAAGAAGATGTGGTATATATATACAATGGAATATTATGCAGCCATCAAAAAACACGAAATCTTGCCATTTGCAATGATGTTGATGGAACTAGAGGATATTATTTTTTTTTTAAAGATTTTTATTTATTTATTTGACAGAGATAGAGAGCACAAGTAGGCAGAGAGGCAGGCAGAGGGAGAGGGAGAAGCAGACTCTCCACTGAGCAGGGAGCCTGATGCGGGGCTTGATCCCAGGACCCTGGGATCATGACCTGAGCCAAAGGCAGACGCTTAACCGACTGAGCCACCCAGGCGCCCCGGAACTAGAGGGTATTATGCTAAGCGAAATAAGTCAATCAGAGAAAGACATGTATCAGATGATCTCACTGATATGAGGAATTCTTAATCTTAGGAACAAACGGAGGGTTGCTGGAGTGGTGGGGGTGGGAGGGCTGGGTTGGCTGGGTGATAGACATTGGGGAGGGGGAGGGTATATGCTATGGTGAGCGCTGTGAATTGTGTAAGACTGATGAATCACAGACCTGTACCTCTGAAACAAATAATACATTATATGTTAAAAAAAGAAAAAAACAAGTTAGTAGGAAGGGAAAAATGAAGGGGGGAAATCGGAGGGGGAGATGAACCATGAGAGACTATGGACTCTGAAAAACAAACTGAGGGTTCTAGAGCGGAGGCGGGTGGGGGTATGGGTTAGCTTGGTGATGGGTATTAAAGAGGGCACGTACTGAATGGAGCACTGGGTATTATATGCAAACAATGAATCATGGAACACTACATCAAAGACTAATGATGTAATGTATGGTGATTAACATAACATAATAAAATAAAATTTAAAAAAAATTAGAAAATGCCAAAGAAAAAGGGAGAGCACAAAATATATGTACAGAATAGTTTTAACTACAGAAAAATGCAGTGCCTAAGCATTATAGAATTGAAAAGTCCACATGCAAAAATAGTTATATTAGAATACTGGCATTTTAAATTATGCTTATTTAAGAATTTATTTAATGGTGCATTATCTATTTTTAGTAATGTTTAGATCACTGTAAAAAATATAAATAAGTAAAAAGAAAATGTGTTAAAAATCATCCAAAACCTCATTCCCAAGAGCTATTACTTTTAAACTTTGATATTGATAATGCCTATATATACTCTATTGTTTAACAAAATTAGATTATCTCAGCTTGCAAACATCTCAGTTTCCTCTCAATAAATTATCATGAACTTCTTTTGATTGCATAAATATATTTCAAAGACATTTTTAAAAACTGCTATTTAGGATCTTATTATATGGATAACTCGCGCCCAACTCAACCCATTCTCTTGTGAGGCAATTACCTATTTCCAATATTTTAATTTTCTATAAAGTGATGTAATGACCACCCTGTGGCTAAATCTCTGCACATAACTTTAATTATTTTTTATAAATTCTCATAAGTGAAATTTATGTGTCACAAATATAAATATTTTAACAACTTGGATATACACTGCCAAATTGCTCTGCATAGGACCTGTAGCAATTCTTGCCAGTAAGATATAAAGGTATCTAGATTCTTGAATGCTTGTTAATTTGCGGTTTCAAATTGTTTCCTTCCTTCCTTCCTTTTCTTCTTTACTTTTCTAACTTGATAAGAAAAGTAGCATTGTATGGTTAGTTCCATCAGTATTTCTTGAATTACTAGTTATCATGAATATGTGAAACATTTGTCTGTTTATGTCCTTTGTTCAGTTATTTCCTGAAGCACATGCTCAGAATCAATTTTGGATTTTAGTCTTGGCTTTGCCATTTACAAGCTATATAATGGACTTCTATATATCCTGCAACCTGAGTACCACTTGAAAACAACTTAAACAACTAAAATAAAATAATATATAAAGTATTTCTCAAATATTCCCATGAGCTAACAAAAAAGTAAGGAATTCTGACAAGATTAAGTGAAGACTGATATTCAGAGTGGTAAGGCAAGCACTTAAATTGCCTTTTACCTTGAGAATATTTGCTGAAGTAGCTGAACCTGAGTATTAATTTTTGTGGCTTCAAAAGGTAGGGCATTCAACAGCAGACCCACTATAGTGCTGCTACCATAAAGCACTACTCAGTATAAGAGTAAAATAAGATAATGATGATCATGATAAAAGTAACAAACACATATAGAACTTACTGGGTTCTAAGTGCTTCAAAGATATTAAATCATTTAATCCTCACAAAAACCATTATAACATTTTCTAAAAGGTCAAGACAGTGAAGCACAGAAAAGGAATTTGTTCATGGTTACTAGTAGAGCCAAAACACATCAGACAGGCTGGGTCCAGAGACAATGCTCTTAAGCACTATGCCATACCAATCCCCTCAATCCCACCCAGAGGAAATGCAAGGGAAATAGTCTATACAGAGTTCTGGCACTGGGTAGATGAGAAAAATAAGTCATCTCTGAGAATTTCCAACCATAAGCTAACCCTCACTTAAGTCTACAGTCTGAAGACTCACTACTCTTGCTTCATAAAAACTCAAGCCAAGATTTAAAGTGGTCCTATACTACTGGTATCATACTCATAGTGTTCTCAGGCATCTGATGGAAACAAAGGTAAACCTTGAAAAATCCACTTTCATCACAGGTAGTCCAAGATTTTAAAAATAATCACTTATATGCATAAAAAACAAAGCACTATATTGTAAAACAAACAATATGTGCCAGAATCATTCCTAAAAAATTTCCAGGTATTAGAATTACTATACACACAATATAAATATGCTTAATATGTTTTGAGATAAAAAAAAAATGAACAATATAAGAATATGAACCCTGAAAAAAAGAAAGCAGAATTTTGAAAAATGCAAAGCAAGGGGCATGAGGGTGGCTCAGTTGGTAAAGCGTCCAACTCTCAGTTTTGGCTCAGGTCATGATCTCACGAGTCTTGAGATCGAGCCCCACATTGGGCTCCTCGCTCAGTGGGGAGTCTACTTAAAGATTTTCTCCCTCTGTCCCTCCTCTCACTCTCTCTCTCTCTCTCGAATAAATCTTTAAAAATAAAAATAAAAATGCAAAGTATGATAATCAAATCAAAGGAAAAAATCAATCAGTAAGTTAGACAATAATTTTAATATAGCTGAAATGAGAATTAGAAAACTGGAATAGAGAAATGAATATCATGTCAAATGTAGTCCTGAGAGGCAAAAGGTACGGGAAATACTAAAAGATCTAACAATACTGAAAAGATCTAACATGTATCTGAATTGGAGTTCTAACGAAAAGAGAAGGAAGTGGAGGCTATACTGGAAGAGCAAAGCTACAGAAAACACAAGAAAAAGAAAATATCTCAAAAGCAAAGAAAAAATAAATTACATTCAAAGGACTGACAAACCAATAATTAAATTTTGAAAATAATAGAAGCAGACAGTGAAATAATACCTTCTACAGGATAAAAGAAATTCTCTAGTAACCTAGAATTCTATCCTCAAAAATATTCTTCTAACAATGAGAATGAAATAAGGTTATTTAGAGACAAAGACTGAGAGGCTTTGTCACTCTCATATCCTGACTGAATATACTTTCAAGCAAAAGGACAATAATACTAGATGGACGATCTGAAATGCCAGAAGAATGATGAGGGGGAAAAAGTGGTAAATATGAGCAAAACTAACATCATAAAACAGTGATATTTATTTCTTACAGAATTAAAAATGGCATACCACATAAAATAAAAGTACATAAACTGGGAAAAGGTGAGCAGAGTTAAAATGTTCTCTCTCTCTCTTCTTTTAAGATTTATTTACTTTAGAGAAAGAGAGAGTGGGTGTGTGTAGGGTGGAGGAGCAGAGGGAGAGAGAGAGAGAGGGAGAGAGAGAGAGAATTTCAAGCAGACTCCCACTAAGTGTGGAGCCTGATGCAGAACATGATCCCATGACCCTAAGATCATGACCTGAGCCAAAACCAAGAGTTGGATGCTTAACTCACTGAGCCACCCAGGCACCCTAAAATGTTCTCTTCTAAGATTTTTCTTTTTTGTTTGAGCAGAGAGTAAGGATGCATACATAATTTGAAATGATAGCTGATAACATTTTTGGGGTAACAAAGTAAAAGTAGAGAGTGTGACTTCCAAACTAGCAGAAAAACAACAACAACAACAAAATAATGAAGAGAACAACATAATGACGTATACAAAAAGGCAATAAAAGGAAAAAAATGAAACAAAGAAATGGCGGGAAAATAAAAACCCAAAATAAAATGGTAAAAATAAGCCCAAATATATTAGTAATTACAATAAATGTAAATGGAGTGTATGTTCCAATTAAAAAATAAAATTGTCAGGTTTCATTAAGGGTTTTTTGTTTTTAGCTATATTGTTTTCTTTTTTAAAAGATACAGGACAGGGGGCGGAGCAAGATGGCGGAGGAGTAGGAGACCTGGATTTCGTC